>NW_006241714.1:0-1246 GCF_000226075.1 Solanum tuberosum
GGTCTTGGGTATACAAACTCACCTAACTCTATTCTCTCGGAAGGCCTAAAAAATTATTTCATCAAATCAGAAGTTTTCATGATCATACAAATCTCATTCATGAAGTTTTAGTCACATGAATCTCTCTTGAAAAGTTCGTATGCTCAAAGAACTTATTTTTATGGTGTTCTTAGGTTTCCCGATATCGCAATTAAAGGTTAGGTTCATAATTTCATACTAGAAGGTGAAATTTAATAGAATTTAAATTATGTATAATTATCCTTCCTCTAAATTCTGTCCCAGCCAATAAATAACCCTAGAATTTAACTAATGAAGTCACATGAAGAACTCACCCTTCGATTCTGAAAGAAGATGAATTGCAGAATGAAAAGATGAACAGAAGTCACTTACCTCAAGAAATAAAAGCCCGAAGTCTTGAAAAGTCACCCTTATAATTTTCTAATCGAATATTTTAATTTATGACTAATATTGGAAGAAAAACTAACTTAAACTGAGATTACAATTTTCTCGATCTTTGTTACGGCGAGGATCTTCTTTACTGCGAAGATAGCTATAGCGAACAATTCCTTTGCTATAACGAAGACACACGACTTCGTTGTCTTCGCTATGGTGAAGCATCCCTTCGCTATAGAGAAGGAGGCCTTCTCCAATTTCCAAAATCCCAAAAAGTGTTTCTTGGTTGAAACTTTGTGTCGTTAGAAGCACCTTAAACAACTAATAATGAATTTTCACTTGAAAATTGAAAGAAAATTTACTGACAAAATACTTTATACGGTAAATATAGTCATCAAAGTAATCAGTACACGATTTTTTAACTGATTCAACTCATTAAAAGCTTTAATATTGATTGTTAGAACAAAATTGAATATCTTACAACTGTGGAATTAGCTAGTTAATCGATATATATATCACATTTATGAGGTATTTCTACTATATATAAGTGGCTAGAAGCACACACCTATTGGATGGCACGTGTGCTTCTAGCCATTAACATTTCATATAAGGACAATTTAGTTGTTTACTATATAATTCTACTTTTTATTATGTTTGTATTATTTATACAGTTCGCTTAGACAATTGTGTGATTCAAGAATATTTTCTTTAATACCTATTATTTCATTGTGTTGTTCATTTCTAAATATTTAAAAATAATATAAATAATGTATTTGACTCTTAATATTCTATCAATATTACGTACACTAAGACAAAAGAAGTAACATATATTATTTAAAAATTACGTAAAAAA
>NW_006241715.1:0-1245 GCF_000226075.1 Solanum tuberosum
TATGATACAATAAAACTAAATGAAGCATTTTCAATATATTTCATCTAAAAAAATACTAAAATATTTTCTCCATGTTGAATTGTTAAATAGAGTACTATTTACTCATAAAAATATGAGTAAACTAGTATTTTATCCAACCCATTTGTTACCCAATCCATTTTAACCCATATCAAATATGAGCGGATTGAATTATTACCCATTTTCAACCCGCCCATTTGTCACCACTAACTCCAGTATACTAATAAAATCTGCCTATGGAAGTACATAAATTCAGTTTGCTATAGAAATTATGCCTAGGACTCAATGAATTAATTTGATCAGATTAATTATTTTCCAGTATGTTAAAAGCTGTAATAAAAGTTGCCTTGCATATTTTCTGCCTATTCTTTGACAGATTCTGTGACATTATTCTCAGCATATCCATTTTTTAAAAAAATTGCCCATTTAGATAAACTGCCAAATCGAGTCAAACTCTGCTTTTAATTAGCTTGCATTATTACTGTCTTACTTATTTGTTGTCCTGATTAAAATCAGCTAACTTAAATGAACCCTTGCTTTAATATTTCTGCCCCTTTAAAAATCAGTTGATAACTAAAATCTGTTTTTCTGTAATAACTTTCTGCCTCCTTAAAATCAGTTAATAATTGCTTTTTGCATTCTATAATAGCGTTTCTGCCCTCTCTAAATAAATATTATTATGTTGATGTGATTATATGCTTACACACTTAGGGGTCGTTTGGTAGAGTGTATTAGAAAAAATTATGCATGCACAATCTATTGTGTACTTGTTTGGTACACTTTTTCATGTTATGTATAATTAATGCACAATCTATTGTGTATTATGGAGTGTATTACTAATACCATGGATCTCTAGGTATTAGTAATACAGAGGATTTTAACACTTGCATTAGATTAACTAATGACAAAACTACCCTCTAAGCCTTTATTAAAATATTTTTCAATACTTTTCCACGGTAAACTAATGCAATTCTCAAAACGTAAGCTTTGCAAATTGCTATAAAAAGCATATAGATTATTGCATTTGTTAAGATTTTTTATACAGAGAATTTTTTTATTTTAATAAATGAAAAAATAAAAAATGATGCTGCTCCCTGTGTATTTCAAAGTCAAAACACAATTGACAAAAGGGGTTATAAAGGGGCACAATACAATAGAGCAACTGCTTCAAGAAATAATAATACTAATAAAAAATATTATTGCTTCTAGGGAACGAGTTGATCAAAA
>NW_006241716.1:0-1245 GCF_000226075.1 Solanum tuberosum
TTGGAATTGACCAAGTCTTTTAAGTTTGTGAGTAGAAAAGTCATGAAAAGCGGTCCATCGCTCATGGGGAAGCAGAGCTGAGACGAGTCTGCATGGGCTTTCAAGAAAACATTCTTGAGATCTTCCTTCAGGAGTTCAATATTTTCCAACAAGTTTAGACCTGCACAGCTTGTTACATTCATATTGTCTTCACTCGTTGTTTTCTCCTCTAAGTTGCGAACAAGAATGGTTACCTCCTCGAAAAGTGCCTCAACAACTTCCAAGAGAAGAAATAATTTGTCATGATGAATAATGTCCTTGGAAACATCATAAAGCATAATGAATAGGAACTCTATCATGACATGAGGTGCTAGGAGTAATAGCATTAATCACGCGCTCTTGTAAATGAATCAGATATTCTATAAGAAGATCTGGAGAGGCTTCTAGGAGCTGCTTAATGAAACGTCCAACTTCTTCCGACTTTGAAGCTTTCAAATTTGTACAACATATGTGCATAACATCCAGTGAAACCGGAATTATCTTCAAAAGTAGATAGACTATCATGGAATTGACTTGAGAGACTACATGTTCATTGTCATATTTTTCATCTGTTTTATCAGGTTGATTAGACAAAAGGACAAAACAGAAGTGTCCTACAATCTTCGCCATAAGTTGTAATCTCACAAATGGGGTCAGGGGAGGGTAGAGTGTACGCAGACTTTACTAATATCTATTTACTCGGCAATTCTTATCTTATCTTATCAACAACAACAAAATGTAATGTGCCTACAGTATCCTAGGCTATTCATCAACACATGAGGGATCGATCACAAGTTTCAAAAATCTTCAACTTTCTTCTTAAAATGACTATGAGAAATCAAAGAGCAGTTCTTTAAATAAATATCATGTTACTCTGAATGTAATCAAAGAAGGGCGGAAATAAAAATAACGATAGTAGAATGGCAAGACAAACAAAACAAATAATCATCCAAGTCAATACAACAACAACAACAACAATACCTAGTGTAGTGGGATTTGAGGTTAGAGCGTACGCAAACCTTACCCCTACCTCAAAAGTACCGAGACTGTTTTTCAATAGATCTTGTTCAAGGAAAACAATCCAACCCAAAAAGAAAGTAGCGAAAATACAAGAAACAACAAACAATAACAAAAAATAACAAACATAGCAAAAACTACAACAAAATAATATACTAATCGAGGTACAACAAACAACATACCAATGAGTTGCTTGCTAATTTCTCTGTT
>NW_006241717.1:0-1244 GCF_000226075.1 Solanum tuberosum
GCAAATGCATGACATACCCAACCAAATGTTAGCAATGATGGTGCTCCCCGATAGCTAACCGGCATCATATTCACTAACTTGTGGACATCGCTGTCTCATACGTATAGATATAGGCAATATGCCTCATACCTCCCGATTATAGCTCGAAAGTAGAATGCATAGCAAGCCATGTCATGGATTCATAATGCATATCTGTTACTGTTGTCATATTGTCAATCTTGGCCCGTTTGTACTCTTGTTCTCATAACCCCGTAACCACTTCCATATAACATGTAAATGTCTCATGGAACCTCATATTCTTTTAGAATAGACCCGAATACTTACTCGACTTCAAAAAGGTAACTTAAAACTGGGGATGTTCATAAAGAACTTAAGGTGTTTAAAGAAATTTCTCATGAATTCACTTAACTTCCATATGACCATTAAGGCATATAAAACTCATAAATAATTTGAAACTCTATACTTGACTTGACTTAACAAATTAATATTAATTTAGGAACTCAAAAGGAGACTGACATATACTTAACTTGATTTAAGAATGAACCAGGTTTGACAATAGTATGGTCCTTTTTAGAAACAAGGTTGTTTAACAAGTAGATAACCAAAATAATAGAGTACAAGATTTAGTATCAAGATCGTTTTCAAATAATATTCTTATAAGATGTTCTGACAAGAAAGAATGACATAACAATTCCCATAGATACAATAATATAATTTTCCAACATTTCAACCTCACTTTAAGACAATACCTCATTAATTGACATAACAATACAGAACTTGACAGAAAATAACTTTAATCATCAAACATACTTCACAATGTTATAAACAGGACAATGATACTATATGGTCAAGAAATAAGATCAGCTGACATCCCAATGCCCTTCACAAAGGGTCTTCCTAGCAATGAAATAGTATAAAAGATGACGTATTCAATAATTTAATTTTTAAGATTCGTGCTACATAAAAAAATGAATTTTTCCTTAACATACCTTGAATAAAGAATTAAATAACTTGATGTAGATATCGATTTATTTTTCCTACTCTTCTCGAAACACTGTACTACATCAAAATGAGTTTTTTCTTCCCTTAGCGTGAGCAATTGTATTCTCTGCCTAAGCATTTTCCTACTATATCTTAAGAAGATATGCTGGCTGAAAGTCTCATACGTATAATTATATACATATATACCTATATATAACTATGGTAGGCGGTGAAATTTAATTAAATATAGGATATAGGATATT
>NW_006241718.1:0-1244 GCF_000226075.1 Solanum tuberosum
AACTTGTGATATGTATTTACTTTACATTAACTATAGTATAAAAAAATTATAATTCATAGTTATAGTTAAAATTTTATAGCAAAATTCTCTCACTCTGTGCTCGCCTCTCTTCCTCCTCAATTGGCAGAATACAATCTATTCAAAAGTGACGATATTCATTAAAGTAATACAATATGAAACAATACGTAACACCATCCAAACTGGTTAAAATTTGTGACTGGAAAAATTCATCACAAGTTCCATTTTGTGATGGATTATTAATATATGATAATTAAACAAGTAAAAACTCCATTGAGGATCATTCTCTTAGAACTAATCACTTCACATTACTTGTTTCATCACACATTTTCATTTTATCAATTAAATGTTTGTGACAAATTCAAATGTCTGTCACAAACTTTATTTTTTGAACAAACATCATAAAATTTAGCATGAACTTGATATTTTATTCATACAAACGTCATAAAATTTAGCATGAACTTGATATTTTATTCAGAACAACACGAATTACGTACATAATATGTGATGTCAAGCAACAATTACATCTATTTTTGCAGAATCAGAACAACTCTCAAGCAACTTCACAGACTCAGTTGAGTTTATTGAAGAACTAATTAGATTGAATTCCAATGAACATGGTTCCCGCGATTCAGAGGGCCTGGGAGGCGTTTGCAATGCTTGTAATTCGCCTTCAAGCATTTCCACTACTCTAGTCATTGAGGGACGATCCAGTGGATTCATTTGTATGCACCACAAAGAAACTAAAGTCAGCTTCTTTACGTCATCATGTGTCTCGTCTAGTACTTCAATCTCCTTTCCCTTGTCGAGTTGATCATAAATCCAATGTGGGAAATACTGGCTTGACATATCCTCTCTGGCTGCCGAGTTTGTTTTCAAGCCTACGATATCAATGAGTAACATTCCAAAGCTATAGACATCTGCCTTATAAGATATTGGACCAATGCTTCTGTTGATCAACTCTGGAGCTACATAGCCAATTGTTCCCCTGGCTGCTGTTAGAGTAACAATGCTGTTATCCGTCTCTTATAACCAATTGTTCCCCTGGCTGCTGTTAGAGTAACAATGCTGTTATCCGTCTGGTATGATTTTGCAAGACCAAAATCAGATAGTTTTGGAATGAAATTCTCATCCAAAAGTATGTTGTGTGGCTTGATGTCAAAATGTAGAATTTGAATGTCACAACCTCAATGCAAGTATTCAATACCTCGAGCAACTCCAAGAGC
>NW_006241719.1:0-1244 GCF_000226075.1 Solanum tuberosum
AAATTAAAAATAAAAATTATATACAATTTTTTTAAAAATTATTAATTCTTAAAGTTTTAATTTGAATTGATCTAAATCCTTATCTGATTGATGATTTTTGAATTTCAAATTGATGACAACTTCTCATAAACGGTTTATTAACTTCTCTGAATGTCTTTTTACTGCATTACAATTATCCCCATAAAATAAACTACCCAGTAAGTCTTCTAAACCAACCCCACTCACTTCTTCTAAAAAAAATACTGTAAATTCGAAATTACTATACATTGTTGTAACTGTTCAAAAGTTTTATTATAATTTGAATATTTAATATTTAATTAATTTAGAAGGGCAATAGTCTTCTCACGCGTGATGATAGAAACAATTCATCAAGGAAAAATATGAATATGAGTAGGAGGTGCTAGACAGATATGTATTTAATCACTCAAAATATGAATTTAAATGCTTTTCATGATTTTCTTAGTGCCAAAATATTAAAATGTCACTGAGTATTTTTGGTATATATATTAGTAACTCCCTTTAGTTCTGCATACTTCTTTTTTGTTTTTTCTATGAATTGTAGTTTTTGATATATAGTTCGGTTTGTATATTTTTTTTATTCATATTTTAGATTTTGCAACCGTATTCAAGATTTTGCAAGTTATATAGGATTAAGTTTTTACATGTGTTACTAACTTTATTAACTATGGAAAGAAGCATCATGTAAGTGTTTCTTAATAGTTTCACATTATCAAAAACTTAATAAAGTTATTAATAATTAAGGAGTTGATTGTTAATGTTGATGTACCCATTGTTTGTAAAATAACTTTATCATTTTAGCTACAACAAGAACACAAGTTTAGATGTGGAAGAGAGCATAAGCAAGACGAAGCATAAGAGGAGCACAATTCTTTGTAAGTGTCTTGCTTCTTATTACAAAATTTTAGAGTTATTGAATTCAAATTAAAGACAATATTTAGAGTTCACATTTTATTATTATCAAAAATAATCTTTAAAGGATACTAATACGTCATAATCTTTAACAAAAAAAAAAGAATAAAAAGATAAATTCATAGAGGGAACAAAAAAATATTAACTACTAACAAATATGTGACTGAAATAATGCTACATGCACAATGAATAAAGATTTGTTCGAAAGATAAGGATACTTTTCAATCTGGAAAAAATAATCACGAAAAGGATTAAAAATAATTAAATTTGATTATATTTATGTTGCAATAATAATGCTGATAATTATCAATACA
>NW_006241720.1:0-1244 GCF_000226075.1 Solanum tuberosum
AACTTAATCGATAAGGAAACTTTCAACTTTACTTTGTATTAGGAGTTTATAGTGACCTTAATTAATATTCAAAATCATTCTAACACTAAAGAATTTAAATTTACACATATGGGAAATTTAATAATCACCTGATATGACCCTACAAGTAAATGAAGAATTGTTCGAGTCTTAACTGAGAAATTTTCGGGGTGTTACAATATTTTTGCCCGATCTTTTTTCTTTTCTCAAACTCGATTCAACTCATACCCACTTTAGTTCTATGTTCTAATTTCATGAAATTTCACAAACCCAGATCACTTTCAATGAAACCCACACAAAACTCAATCAAGAGACTCAACTATTGCACAAAACCCTCACCTCAAGGATTTTAAAGACCTCAATTTATCAATTTAACTCAAGAACTTCTCAAGAACTCAATAATCAACTTCAAGAATGAAAATATGGGTAAGATTTTACATGATTGGCATGAGGGAGAACAAACCCAACACTATGAAAGTTTACATACCTCGAAAGAATCAAATTCTTGGCGACAATCCGCAAAGCTCGCAAGAATCTTGAACGCTTGAAGCTTTTCTCCCTTTTTTGCTTTGTGAAATTAGCCCTAGTTTTTTGAATGATTTTAGACATGGGTGTAAGCTGATTTTAGTCAGTTTTGATCCCTAATTGGGTGAAAACACGCTTAAGGGTAATGGGGTAAGGAAAAGACCAAAATACCCCTCCTTAATTCGGATGAATTTTCCTTAATCTGACAGGATGAACTCAAATGGGAATATCTCCTTCATATGAACTCGGAGTTTTGCAAATTTTATGGCGTTGGAAAGAGGACTCAGAGATCTTTCATTTGATACCTTATGGGACAGCTAACTCATCCTGTATGCAAAGTTATGGTCGATTGAAGTTGACCCAAAACTTACAAATTAAGCATAAGAACAAATCTCAAATTGGCTTTTTCCAATTTAGTTCTTTCTAAAATTAGCTCTTTTTAAGACCGAAGTGTTACAACTATTATCTTTTGTAACAACATCAACTATTGCAGAGATGATAACGGACTAAAATAAAAGGCATTATACTTATTTTATTTAGATATTCAACGTAAATAAAATATTCATTATACTTTATCTTTCTAATATACAAAATATCAAATGCATCAAAACTTACATTTATTTTTCTAACTAGTGAGCTTGTCCGCGCTTTACGCGGTTATAAATATTAAACTGTCACGACCCAAGCCTAGGGCCTAGACG
>NW_006241721.1:0-1244 GCF_000226075.1 Solanum tuberosum
CATTGCGAGAAAAAGATTCATGCATTGCAAGAGAAGACCCATGCATCGCGGGAAAAGATTCATGCATTGCAAGAGAAGATCCAGGCATCGCAAAGGAAAGAGTCACGCATCGCAAAAGAATGAGTCATACATTGCAAGAGAAAGATTTACCCATCACAAGAAGATCAACATCGACCACATTATTTTCTTTGCAACAACGACATCAAGAGAATTATCAACATATTACATCAGCCTGTTTTATTACTTTGACGTCAAAAGAAGAGTACATTGAAGATTATATCGCAAATATGAGACAGAAGCTTTATTTGCTTTACGTCAAACTCGAGGGAGTTGACGCCAAATGTTCAAGAAGAGCAATTAAGTGTCAACATGGTAAAAGACACTATCCCTCCATTTGAATTGCATTTTTATGCTAATGAGTTTTATCTCAGTCTTTGTCGAGAGCATCCAAGAGGATGAATTCTCAAAACAAACCACAGGTACGGATGACATCAATCAGGATGCAGCACAACGTGGAACTTTTTCTTAGCAGCGAACTGGGACATAGTCCAAAGAGGAGTGTCAAACTCTTAGGACGCGAGCAGAGGAGCGACTTCCACCATGATCAAACCACACCCCTATCAGAAGGCATGTGGGTTTATCTTAGGTTTGTCGGTTTCAGTTTCGCATCCGGAAATTTTTTGGTCTCTACCGGAAGCAGCTTTCCAATCTAAGTGACAATGCACCAAGAGCTTGGGAAATTATGTCCATGTAGGTTCTTAATTA
The DNA here is from genome assembly GCF_000226075.1 of Solanum tuberosum. NCBI lineage: Eukaryota > Viridiplantae > Streptophyta > Magnoliopsida > Solanales > Solanaceae > Solanum > Solanum tuberosum. The sequence goes on from NW_006241721.1 coordinate 766, forward strand.
TGGGTGTGAAGTGCACCACATTCATGGTTAAGAGATTACAAGCCTCTTTTTCATACTCGACTTACTTCGTCATTTTCCAGAACCAAAGGTTATCTCACATAATAGATTTCCTTTTCAATCGATAGAGTCGAACTACAAGCAGCCTGATTCCTAATGTTTGAGGATGTGTAGGCGGGCTCAATGTTGAAAACTCGGCTGTACTCCAACATTCTCTTGTAAATCTTACTCTTGAGCATTTTGGTCCCTTCATAATTCGGTGTCGGGATAGCTTTTGATTTCTTTCAAAATCGTGCGTCAAATCAAGCATATCGAACTACAAGTGGCCTGAATTCTCTTATAAGCCTGAGATATGTAGGAAACCCATTTCCGGGGTTCGGCCATACTTCCTAAAGTTCGTACCAAATCCTTTTTTCAAAAAAAAAAGAGATGAAGATGTGGTTGGACAAAATTGGATTAGTCAAATTCATTTTCCTCGAATT
>NW_006241722.1:0-1244 GCF_000226075.1 Solanum tuberosum
ATGGTGACTAAGTCACTAGATATAAGAGATCCTTAAGAATTAGATTGATAGAAGTGAACCTAAGGTAATATGTGGCTACATGATATTCTAGGGTTATTAAAGTGTTATATATATTACTAATTAGTATGTTGGAGTATCTAGGTGTGGAGGAGGCTAAGTATAGTATGTCTTATGTTGTGTTCTTAAGAGTTGAATCAAAGATTTAGAGTTTAGATAGTGTTGCATTCTTAGGAAAGCTTTATTCTCTATTGATCATTCAGAGAAATAAGAACTTAGAGGTGGTATATTAGTAGAATAACAAGCAAGAAAATTGGTCATGTTTGCTAGTAAGAGTTTCAATTAGTACAGGATGATGATTATATATGTTCGAAGAAGTTAAGAGTGGTATCTCTGAAAGAAATACCATATAATGAAGTTAGTAACTTCTAAATATAGATTGTCTCAATATGTTAAGTGTGCATGTGTATATTATTGTTGAGTTGAGAGGATATGGAATAGGCTCATAGACTTTGAATGTCGACCTTGATCTAACGGGGAGATGATAGGGAGAAGTACCAATTCAAGTCTTATGAATTAGATTATGATGCATTTCAGAAGGAGTTATGATGAGATAGCAAATCATATTTACTCTAGAGCATTCTTCAGATTTCAACCATTATGACACTCTACTCATCTATTGCGTCTTAGCAGCATGCCTGATACCCATACTCATGTATCTCATACAGATTTCTATCCTTGCTCATATTCTAGAATAGAAATGAATAGCTTCATAACAATGACCCTCTATGAATCTATGACTTATAACTATATGATATAAAACTCTCGATGCATGAGACCATGATTTCTTAATATGCTCTGTCCTATGTACTCATTATACATTCTTGATGACTAGTGAAATCACAATACGTTAAGTTTGTTTTGGTGCATATTTTTTTAAATAACTCGTGCCTATGATTTTGTTGGTCTTTACCTTACCTGCATTTTCCCATGGTACTGTTAGATAGCTGTAAAATTTTCTATGCTTAGAAAGCCTCTATGTACATTTAATGCTTCAAGTACATGAAATACTCGTGCCTGTTACACTTATCTCTTCAGGTTCCCCATGTATGAGTGTCAAAGTCATGATAAGTATAAGTTTTGATTTGATAACATCTACGCTATTATAGATACTCATACTTTAGTCCTTTGGTAACCCTCCCTATATTGCAATAGTGGTGTTGATAAAAGTTGAATGATGGTTTTAG
>NW_006241723.1:0-1242 GCF_000226075.1 Solanum tuberosum
TTTTTCTCCATGTTGGAATTCGGAGATATGCACACTACCAGAAAACCAAGCAACAAACCATGGCACAAGAGATCAGACAAGAGAAACTTGATATTTGAAACCATGACTGGCATATTATGATCACACCATCTCAATTCTCAGCTCGATGCATTCTTCCGCGCAGCATAAACACGGTAAGCTGCCAGTCCCACAACAGCTACAGCAGCCCCAACTGTGACAGCAATAGAGTTAGAATTGCATGTCGAACAATGAAAGATGACAAAGCATCTGGACATATGATAAAATTTAAAGAAAGCCTGAATATAAAGAGAATTTGTACCCTCCACATGTGAACCATCATACCATCTTCAACCATAAACTACGACAAATCCAAGCAAACCATCCTAGCTGGGTGACAAACCAAAAAGACATGATATTTATTCTACGGGTGCTCGTTCCAATCTACTACTAGATAAATCCCCTAATGACCTCTAACCCCAGCCAGTTGGTACTTTGCTAATACGAAGAGAGTTCGGACTATAAGCTTGATGCTTTTAAACTCTGGAAGGTTGTTTGTAACACAAAACACTTCCTGTACAAAAAAAATCGTCAAATATTCCAAGGAAATATTTTTTGACTTGGATAACAAAGTAGTGGCAACTAATTTATAGGTTAGAATTACATCCCAGTGATTTTCTTTATCTAGAACTACGTTCCAGGTCATTGAAGTCCAAATAATAGCGCAGGGGGTCAAAGTCAATAGCTCTCAAGTGTTCTTCCAATGGAAATGTTTGACATGACGGCAGCAAAGTATAGGTTCTAAATGATCAAGACGCTTGAACCGTCTTGAACATAAATTTCAGCCCTACTAAAACCAAAAGAAACCGCTGTATCATCAACTGTTAACTTCCAAAGATAAGGACATCTTTTTTTTCACAAGAACAAGGAAATATACATGGTGAAACCCATAATAACGTTAGTTCTAATTATTTGTTTTCTGTAACTTGGTAGCCGTAAAAAGTTCTTAAAGGTCCAAAAAGAAATCAAATCAAATTGTTACCTGATACAAACATAAGAGATCGATTGACGAGCCGATGATATTGCTTACGGCTTCTTCCCGCTTCAGTTTCAGGGATGCTCAAATGTGGATGTTCCGCTGCATTAACTATCCTTCGGAACAAATTACTGAAATCCCCAAGCTTCGTGCTGATGGGTATAGGAGCTTCTATCCCTAAATCCTGGCTAACCTATTAAACAAATTCA
>NW_006241724.1:0-1242 GCF_000226075.1 Solanum tuberosum
GCTGATGTTACAACTATTATTTTATCTGTTGAACCTGTAAGACACTGATATCAAAATAGTTGATACACTTAGTCGGTACAGTACTTCCCATCAATAAATTGAATTAAGAGCAAGAATGGATAATGGAGATATCAACACAAGAAAGAGAAGGAAAAATTAATCCACACTTGTTGCAAGCTAGGGAAAATATGGATGACCAAACATGTTAATAATATGCTAGTACGTGTTAAGATATGATGCTCAATGTATAATTACTTCAGATATGAAAACAGGTAGACTATCTACATCCATTTTTTGTATGTGTATATATATATATATATAAACACTTGAGCTACTGATCCATATAGCAAAACAAAATTTGAGAAGTAAGCAAAGACCACCCCAAATAATGTATAGAAAGAGAGAACCAACAACAATATTGACTTACTTTCTCTCTGAACCTCTAATGCAAGATCTGCCATGAGTTGTTGCGTCTTGCAGTCAATCCATGAAACAATAATAGCATATTCTTTACATACAATTACACCTCCCATTTCCGAACTCTGCTAACAATCAGATCATATATATAAAATACTTGAGCTACTAATCCGTATAACAGGACAAACTGAGAAGAAGCATAGATCACCCAAAATAATGTAAAAAGAGAGGTAACAACCAACAATGTTGACATACTTTCTATTTGAACCTCCAATGCGAGATCTTTCATGATTTGTTGCATGTCATAGCCAATCCATGAAATAATAATATCATATTTGTTACAGGAAGGTACAACTTCCATTTTCGAATGCAGCTAACAATATGAAATAATAAAACTCTCTTTTAAAAAAAAAATAATATTCAAGATTAAGACACTTAGCAAAAGAATATTATAATAAAAATCTTTAAAAATAAATTACTCACCTTACCACACTACCACTTCCATGAATTCCTCAACTACCAATTCCGCACCGAAAAAATGGTATCAGAGCTAATGGATAATAAGAAACATAGTAAGAAACATACTATTAGAAAGTTAAGAAAAATAAGAAGAAAATTAAACAAATTATATTCAGAATATAAAGAACGCAATATCACAAAAACTGATAACGATAAATTAGATCAATTAATAGATAATATATCTAAAATAGAATATAAATACATTCGCTATTTAAAAATACAATGAATAGCGAGAATGACGATTATAAAGAAAAACTTACTGAAATAATAATAGCGAAAAAACAAGAATTAGAACATAGGCAAAAT
>NW_006241725.1:0-1241 GCF_000226075.1 Solanum tuberosum
CCGAAATATCATTTCCAATCAGATTCCATATATGGTTAGTGTTTTTACGATTCCGAACGAGTTCGGAACATCGAAATTTAAGTTTGAAGAGTTGTTGAATACTAACGCGGTGGTGACGTGGCTGAGCCACGCGACGCCAGGTGGCAGGGTTGTTGAAAATTTCCAGATTTAAGGACAATTTTCGTCCATTTTTTCCCCTCATCTTCAAACATAGATATCTCCTCCATTTTAAGCTCAAATTAGGTGATTCAAAAGGCTAATTTCAAGAGAATTTTGTGCGGAATATAGAGGTGTGCTTAGAAATGCGAGGGGAGCCTTCGTTTGAGGAAAGGAATCGAATTTAGCTACAGCTAGAGTGATTTTTCGGAATGAATTGTTGTTGAACTTTGAAAGGTTAGATCTTGATAATCTTAGGTCCGTTTTGAGTCATTCTTGAGGCTAACTTGTAGAATTTTTTGCAAGGATCGTCGTGGTATAATATTTTTGGGTTGGAAGGGTCTCATTTTTCCAGAAATTGGTGATCAAGGGGCTGCCAAGTCGTAAGTCAAGACTTATTAATGATTTTAATTGTTGAGGATGATTTACTATGTTTTAGGCATATTTTTGTGCTAAATTTTGGGGTATTAGTTTAGTAAGGTATTTGGGACGTTTTCACGGATTCATTTTCAGGATTCCAATTGTGGGTCCCACAATACCGATTTACACCCAATTTTGGTCCGTCTCCGAAAAATATAATTTTGGTGTCAACATATTCGTAATGACGAGGTGATTAACCTTTTGATAGTGGGGAAGCATTTGGAGACTGTTCGGAGGGGAAAAGCTCCGGTACCGTGAGTTGGAGCACGCGTGATCGGCTTTCAGGTAGGCTATGCCTTCCCCTCGTGAGATTGAGTATGTTTAGGCAATTGTTTATTGATTTGCTTGAGTATGTAGGGGTTCAGATGTCGGGCATGCTAAATTTCTATAACTCCTGCCTTAGCCCTTTATTTCGGGAAATTATTGAATTATGACAGCATGACTCTTGATATTATTGAACATCCATACCTTGTGGTGTATATGATAATATTGATTTGAAGTATGTTTGGCCTTAGTCTAGGCTTCGACTAGTGCTGCCATAGACTTGCGAGGTTTCGGATGCCGTTAGGCAGTAGATTTTTTCCGACGTCGTTATGGGCGGTCAGCTCCTTGTAGAGTGATATAGCAGACTTGAATCTGATAGTCTGAGCCTTAGCTAGGCGGTA
>NW_006241726.1:0-1241 GCF_000226075.1 Solanum tuberosum
CATGAGCAGATACAAGTCCATTTCAAGAAGACATCAACGAAGGATGAACTACAGAATAGTCACAACACAAGCTACATTCTATTATAACAGGAAATAGACCTAAAGTCATGTCAAACAATTGCACTTTTGATAATTTAATGGAGCAAAAAGAAGAGGTACTTCAACAATTAGAAGGAATCAGTAAAGGAGAAAAGAGGAAAATCAGAAGTATGATGATGATATACAAGAAATTATCCACCCATGGAACTTCACAATAGCTCATATACATCGATAAACCGGAAAGAATCCAACTGAGAAATGCAAAGAAAAAGAGGAGCAGTTACAAGTTACAGCCATGGCTATAGCTCAAGTGACTATGGCGGACTCGACCGAAGGCAGGAAGCGCTGGCCAGAGTAGATGGCGCTGTGCTCTGGATGGTGATGATTGACAGAGAAGATCACTTTTCGAACCAATAGCAAATTTTAGTACCAACCAATAGTAAATTTTAGTTTATTCCATTTTTATGTTAATGTATCTCTTGCTTCCTGTTGCTCTAACGTAAATCTTCAACAATAATGAATGTGCATTTTTTGACATCCTACTCAAGTGAGAGGTGAAATCAATGAAGACATCATAAATCCAAGGGTATTCAAACCCGATTGAATAACTCATGGACAAGAAATACAACATCAATGTCAAGCTAAATATGGTCTAGAGTAGTCAATTTCATCATAACTCCAACAAAACATTAAACCCACAATAGCTACAATTTAATGGAAAAAAACCCCACAATCAGAGAAATACATCAAATACACTAACCACACCCAAAGATTAAAGACAAAAGAAGAGATTCAAGAATAAAACCTCAAAAGCCCAAACTTGTAGTTTCTTCAGCTATAACCTCAAAGATTGAAGAAGAGAACCTCCAGCAGTTGAAGAAGAAAACCTCTAGATTTCTACGGTTTTACAAGAAAACATACAACCCTTATTTCCTTAGATTTCACAAGAGATTTGACGAGAGAAATAGGTTTAGATTCGAAATCAAAAATGGGTTTATGCTAGCCCTAAAATGAGAGAAATGAAGAACTTACCTGCAATTCTCCCCAACTTCTGTGTTCAATCGATCTGCTATGAATGGATGAAAAATTAGGTTAAAGAGAAGAACAGTGACAACTTCTGTGTTCTGATAGTTGAAGAGATAGGAAATGAGGTTAGCAAATGTTTGCTCGTTTGTATCAATATCTGGTAAAGAGAAAAATAA
>NW_006241727.1:0-1240 GCF_000226075.1 Solanum tuberosum
CAATTTCTAAGTTCAAGTTCAAGTTCAAGTTCAAGTTTTATGTTCAAGTTCAAGTTCAAGTTCAAGTTCAAGTTCAAGGGTTCAAGTTCTAAATTCATGTTCAAGTTCTAATTTCAAGTTCAAGTTCAAATTCTAAGGTCAAGTTCAAGTTCTAAGTCCAAGTTCAAGTACAAATTCAAAGTTCAAGGTCAAGTTCTAAGTTCATGACATTCAAACATTCATCATCTAAATTCATGACATTCAAACATCATCATCTACTCATAACACTTCCATTACTAATTTCTAACTTCAAATTATTAACACTTTACTAACTAGTCCTAAAATCAAAATCCAAAAAAATCCCCAATTCAACCTCAAATTACATATTCTCAAGTTTAAACTAGTCCTAAAATACAAAAATGCTAATTCTTCACTAACTAACAATGCCCAATTTAAAAATGCCCAATTTTTTAAAAACAAACCCTAAAATAAAAATCTTCAATTATCTATACCTAACTAACAATAATCAAATACAAAAGTAACAATGAATAACACAACCCAACAAACAAAAACAATAATATACTAACAAACATTCAATTATAATCACTAGAATTAAAGCTAAGTATCAATACTAGATGGACACAAACACATTATTGAAAATAATTGTACTTGAACTTTAGAAATTTAGAAGCACCAACCTTATCTCCTACTTTGATGAAAGAAGCAATATAGTCTTGTGTCAACTTTTTTAAAAGTTGATCTTCCTTAGTTGCCTAGCACGAAAAGTTCTAAAATTAGTTAAATATAAACTTCAAATCCAAAAAATATTAGTTATATATATATTCAAGTTTTAATAAGTTCAAGTTTTCAATCCAAGTTCATCTCTAATTTCTAAACTTAATTAGTTATATATTCAAGCTAATTAATTCTAATTTCAAGTTCAAGTCTAAGTTCAATTCAAATTCTAAGTTCATGTTCTGACTTCAAGTTCAAGTTCTAATTTCAAGTTCAAGTTCAAAGTTCAAGTTCAAATTCTAATTTCAAATTCAAATTCTAAGTTTAACTTCAAATTTCAAAGTTCAAGTTCTAATTTCAAGTTCAAGTTCAAGTTCCAAGTTCAAGTTCTAAGTTCAAGTTCAAGTTCTAAGTTCAAGTTCAAGTTCTAAGTTCAAGTTCAAGTTCTAAGTTCAAGTTCAAGTTCTAAGTTCAAGTTCAAGTTCTAAGTTCAAGTTCAAATTCTAATTTCAAGTTCAAATTCTAA
>NW_006241728.1:0-1240 GCF_000226075.1 Solanum tuberosum
TGGCCGATGACGCCTGCCGTTGTCCGACGTAGCTTGCCGTTGGCCAACGTCGCTTGCCCGAATTGTACGGGCCACGTCAGATGCGTGTAAAAATCGGCTGATGCTGCTTGACATTGGCCGATACAGATGTCGCCTAGCCAATGCGCACACGCCACGGCTGATGCATGCAGGCTTTGGCTGATGCTGCCTGCCATTGGCCGACGTCGCTTGTCTGATGCGCACATGCCACGTCAAATGCGTGCAGGCTTGGCTGATGTCGCCCATCAAATGCGCACACACCACGGCTAAAACATGCAGGCCTTGGCTGATGCCGCACATGCCAGGTCAGATGTGTGCATACCTTGGTTGATGCTACCAGTGGTTGGGCCGACGTCTCCTGGCCGACGCGCGCAGGCCACAGTTGATGTATGCATGAATTAGTCGATGTCACCTGTCGTTGGCCCATGCACCTATACCACGGCCGATGTCGCCCAGGCCTTGGCTGATGCTGCATGCCGTTGGCCGATATCTTTTGCCAGATGCGCACAAACCACGGTTGATGCGTGCAGGCCTTGGCTGATATCGCATGCCGTTAGCCGATGCGCGTAGGCCACGGTTGGTGACGCACAGACGATACGCACACGCTACGGCTTAGGCGTGTAGGCCTTGACTGATGTTGCATCTCGTTGGCCGGCGTCATTTGCCAAATGCGCAAACGCCACGGTTGATGCGTGCAGGCCTTGGCTGATATCGCATGCCGTTAGCCGATGCGCGTAGGCCACGGTTGGTGACGCACAGACGATACGCACACGCTACGGCTTAGGCGTGTAGGCCTTGACTGATGTTGCATCTCGTTGGCCGGCGTCATTTGCCAAATGCGCAAACGCCACGGTTGATGCGTGCAGGCCTTGGCTGATATCGCATGCCGTTAGCCGATGCGCGTAGGCCACGGTTGGTGACGCACAGACGATACGCACACGCAACGGCTTATGCGTGTAGGCCATGACTGATGTTGCATCTCGTTGGCCAGCGTCATTTGCCAAATGCGCAAACGCCACGGTTGATGCGTGCAGGCCTTGGCTGATATCGCATGCCGTTAGCCGATGCGCGTAGGCCACGGTTGGTGACGCACAGACGATACGCACACGCTACGGCTTATGCGTGTAGGACTTGACTGATGTTGCATCTCGTTGGCCGGCGTCATTTGCCAAATGCGCAAACGCCACGGTTGATGCGTGCAGGCCTTGGTCGATGTCGCCTG
>NW_006241729.1:0-1238 GCF_000226075.1 Solanum tuberosum
TTTCCTGAGGTCGACTTTCTAGAGTCCATATCAGACTGAAAATCTGAGTCTGTGTGCCCTATGGGCATCAACTCATCTGAATGATAGACTAGCATGTAATCCCTAGTCCTTTTCAGGTACTTGATTATATGCTTAACTGCTGTCCAGTGTTCTCGTCCAGGATTAGACTGATATCTGCTAACCATGCCTACGGCAAAACAGATATCAGGTCTAGTGCACAGCATCGCATACATGAGACTTCCTAAAGCTGACGCATAAGGAATTGTCTTCATGCTTTCTGTTTCCTCATTTGTCTTAGGACATTGATCCTTAGAAAGAGAAATTTCATGCTATACCTGGTAAGAATTGTATCAATATAAAGAGCTGGAGATAAACCTAACATCCTTTTCTTGCGATCACGTAGAACCTTAATCCCAAGGATGTGAGCAGCTTCTCCCAAGTCTTTCATATCAAAATTAGTGGACAACCATTCCTTAACTGAATTCATCAAGCCCACATTGTTTCCTATGAGCAAGATATCATCTACATATAATAACCAAAACACCACTTATCCCATTCCACTTTTTGTACACACAAGACTCATCAAGACATTGCTCAAAACCAAAAGTCTTGACTGCATTGTCAAAGCAAGTGTTCCATGCCCTAGAAGCTTGCTTTAATCCATAAATGGATCTTTTAAGCTTGCACATCATGTGTTCTTTTCCTTTTTCTATGAAACCATCTGGTTGTCGCATAAATATGTTTTCATCAAGACTTCCAATAAGAAAAGCTGTTTTGACATCCATTTGCCAAATTTCATAATCATAATGAGCAGCAATGGATAAGAGAATTCTAATAGACTTAAGCATGACTACTGGCGAAAAAGTTTCCTCATAATCGATCCCTTCTTTTTGAGTAAACCCTTTTGCAACAAGTCTAGCTTTGTAAGTTTGCACTTTTCCATCTACTCCTCTCTTTTTCTTATAGATCCACTTGTATCCAATGGGTTTGACTCCATCCAAAGGTGGTTCTACAAGATCCCATACTTTATTGGAGTACATGGACTCCATTTCTGATTTCATAGCAACGATCCATTTTTCTGCATCTTCATCTTGTAGTGCTTCGTCGTAATTCACAGGTTCGGTATTTGACTCTTCAGGGATTCTGTCAAAAGACTCTCCCAAGAGTGCATACCGAAGTGGTTTTCTTATCACTCTCCCACTACGACGAGACACTACAGTTGCAGGAGTAGGTTCAGA
>NW_006241730.1:0-1237 GCF_000226075.1 Solanum tuberosum
CTCGAGTGCCAGCCACGTCCGGGGTGTAGGCTCGGGGAGTGACATTTTGGAGCTACTAAGAGTTTAATTTTTTTTTCTTTCTTGTAATCTAATAAGCACTTTTACAAGAAAAATATCATTTTTTGCTCTCGTTCACAGAAAAACATCTTCCTTATTGTTTCTAACGACAGTGTGGGTTTGAATGTATTTTGAATATCATGAATGAGAAACATATGATGACATAGTTTGAATGAATTTTCCTAAAATATAGTATTATATTAACATTCAAAGTTTAATTTTATTCTTACAATTCAAATGGTACAATAATTTTTAAAAGAATGTTAGAATATATTTTAAAACACACACACATATATATAATGTCAAAACAACGTTATTTGCATATTCATGTATATCTTATTTATATGTTATGTATACCTTGTATATGTTGTTTGAAAAACATACCTGTTGAATATTGTTGGTTGACAGATACAATTGATTTCTCACAACTTGAATTTTATACATCAGAGTAAGGACCCGCTTTGGTCTTACAATTTTGAGCACACTTGTTGCTTGCTTCAACAACACTCTTTACTTAGTCACTCACTTGTTTGCTATCTTGCTTACTTACTTTCTTACATGGTAGGTTACAACTCAAATGAACCACCTCTATCTAGCTAAGAGTTTTTCTTCTATATTCTAGAATGTTCTTCTAAGTACCTAATTCTAGAACTACATTTTCTAGAATATTTCTAGACTTTTCTCTCTAGAGTACTCATTCTACAGATCTTCCTTCAATTCTCTACAACTTAGAAATGTTCTAGATTTTCTTGACTTATCTTAAATAAATAATTATGTTGATGATGAGTTCTTAACACTCCCTCTCAACACTAACTTAATTTTTTCTTTGCATCTGTTGTGAGCGATTCCTAAAACTCTGCAAGCTTCATGACGTTCATGTCCTTTGAGGATCTCCACCTTCGTCATATTATTCTAATCCTTACTCTTTGAAGTTTCTTCAAAGATAGTAGCCTCTTTGATGTTAATCACCTCTATTAATGTTGAATCTATATATTTGGTATTTGAGCGTTTCGATCTTGTCAACCTTCTTAGTTGAGGTTGCAGAACTTTTTGGACAAATTCTTGCATGGACACCATCTTGCCAATATGCGTTATTAGCATTCTTGAATTATTTTTCATCATCACTGCTCGATCACCATTAGACTCACTCATGTTAATGAGCTTTTTCTCATCACCAGTC
>NW_006241731.1:0-1235 GCF_000226075.1 Solanum tuberosum
TTTTACTCTTTTAATTTAAATATTTTTTAAAATTTAATTATGATATTCACTTGCCTTAATAGGCGTGTGGTCTCACTCTCTTGCCAACTCAATCATATTAATGCCACATAAGCATGGTCAATGGTCAGAGGGGTTTGATATATTGTGTTTTATTAAGTATAAGGGTTCAGATGACAGAGTTAAGTAGAAGGGTTCAGAATACAAACGGGTACAAGTATAGGTATCCACAGACCATTTTGCCATTTTCTGAGTATCAACTTTAATTCCCTCTCCAGACACAATGTGGCCTAAGAATGCCACAAATTCATGCCAGAACTCACACTTGGAGAACCTGGCATACAACTCTCTATCTTTTAAAGTCTGGAAAACTATTCTAAGATGACTAGCATGATCCTCTTCATTCTTTGAATAGATTAGTATGTCAAAAATGAAGACGATAACAAACATATATAAATAAGGTTTGAATACTCTATTCATATGGTCCATGAACGCTTCAGGTGCATTGGTTAAACCGAACGACATGACTAGAAACTCACAATGACCATAACGGGTCCTGAATGCTATCTTGGGAATATCACACTTCCTTACTTTTTCAAGCTCCCTTGAATCACTTTCACCTTCTCTATAACTTGGTGAACTAAATCTGGTCCTATCAACCCTGCTTCACCAACTTCAAACCATCCAATAGGAGATCTGTATCTTTTCCCATAAAGAGCTTCATAAGAAGCCATTTGGATACTAGAGAGGTAACTGTTGTTGCAAACAAACTCAATGAGGGGTAGGTGATCATCCCAATTCCCCTTGAGGTCAATCACACAATCCATCAACATATCTTCTAATGTCTGAATAGTGCGCTCTGCTTGCCCATCAGTCTGAGGATGAAAGGCAGTACTTAAATTCACCTTTTGAACCCCAGCCTTTCTGAAAAGATTTCCAGAACTGCGCAGTAAATTGTGCCCCTCTGTCCGAAATAATGGAGACCGAAACCATATGAAGTCTCACCACTTCTTGAATATATAGCTTAGCATAATCTTCTGCCGAATGGGTAGTCTTTACCGGTAGAAAATGGGCTGACTTTGTCATTCTGTCGACAATCACCCAAATAAAATCATGTTGTCTGAGAGACCTTGGCAAACCTGTGTGATGAAATCCATATTAATCATCTCCCACTTCCATTCTAGAAGTTCTATATATTCTGAAAGTTCTATATTCTGAGCCAAACCACTGGGCCTTTG
>NW_006241732.1:0-1234 GCF_000226075.1 Solanum tuberosum
ATTTTCTTGCATTAGACAAAAAGCTAAAGTGAGCTTGTGTTGAGACTAGCTAGTCATCATTTAAAGCTTTTTTATCATGATTGAGGGTAACATGTTATTGAGAGTAGTCTTGCTATGGCACTTGCATGTTAGCTCTCATTGAGTAGTGTTGTAGACACCCTTATTGTGCTTACTGTGTTCTTGATTTTCTTCAGGACAATGAAAAGTCTAAGTTAGGTTGTTGATGAGTGGTAGATTTTCACTCATTTAAGGTCCATTTATCTCAATAATTAGTGTCCTCAATGCCTAATTTTGTCCTATTTTGATCGAATGTTGATGATTATTATCTATGAAGGCAAATTGGACAAGGAAAGGACTGATGTTTGAAAGAATGACAAAAAATATACAAAAAGAAGTCCAACGTGAACATTGTTGATCGCCTAAGAAGAAATGAGGAACTCCAACTGAGCATGACCTCTCGCAAATTGATAGTGCATAACACTCTCGTCTATCAAAGAAGGTCGATAGACTCTAGTAGGAACAACAATGTGCCAAACAAGAATGGTGATCTTGATACACATAGCCCAAAGCGATAGTGTGCAGTGCAAAGATGAATACTCTAAAGGAAAACCAAGGTGGTATTTGGCGATTCGCCAAACGTGAAAGGTTGACTCAATCAAGTTCGCCAACTGAGATTCAAACACATGAAGCCTATAGCATCACAAGGCGAGCTGAGGATAAAAAGGCCAATTTACTGAGCAAGTTAGGCGAGCCCGACTAATGTCGCCGATTGGCCGCAAAGTGGATTTTCGGCCAAATTTTGGAAAAGTATAAATAGCCCAAAGAACATAATTTTTTGGGAGTTCAGAAAATAGTTCAAGAAGTTCTCTTTTGAGAGGTTTAGAGAGTTTGAGAACACTTTACCTTTAAAGAACACTTTTTCTAGTTTTTGGGGTTTTACAACTTAGTGTTCAATTTTGATAAATTGAAGTGGAATTCAAAGTGGATTTACTTGTAATTTATTGATTTCAAGTTAACCATGGTTGCTTTCATGGAAGGTATAATTTCTTTAATTTTTGTGATGCGTGGCTAAAACTCCAAGATCTTGGGGGTGCTAAAATGGGGTTGGGTGTTGATTTAATGTAGTGGGTATTGTGCTATGCTCTGATTTATGGTTGTTCATACATGAATTTGGTCTAATTATGCTCTGATTTATGGCTGTTCATACATGAATTTGGTCTAATTTCCATGGGTT
>NW_006241733.1:0-1233 GCF_000226075.1 Solanum tuberosum
AATACAGGAGACGTAGACATGGATGAAAAACCTAGTAGATCAGGAATAAAAAACCCAAAAAGTTTAAAATATAATAATGCAAACTATGAACAATATGATAAAGAAAAAACTATATGGGAAAAAAGATTGAATAAAAAATGGACACCTAAACCAATAACTGAACAACATAATTGTTTAGATCTAGACTGTGTAGCAGATATAAATAAAACAATCAAGTTATGGATGAGATATATATCAAAACAATTAATAGATAACAAAATAGGAATGACAGAAACACCAGGATATATAGAAAAAACATTTATAGGAACAGTAAAATTATGGCTACAAAATTTATTCAGAGGAAAGTTTAAAAACTTTAAGAAGTAATAAAAAAATTGATGGTGAATTAGCTACTGCAACTATGGAAATATATATAAATACGAAGTAGATATAAGAAATAGAATTTAGTAGTTGACAACAGAAGTAGAAGAACAAAATAAAGAAAAAATCATAAACCGGAATCTAATGACAAAATTAGCAATATGTAATATGTGTTATATAGATGAATATACATGTTTATTTAGAGAATACTATTATAAAGGAACATATAGCACATAAGAAAGTAAAGATAAGAGAAATTATATTTACAAATACCAGAACCTTTTAATTTAAAGTAATAAAAAGTTGGAATGAAACAGGATTAACAGATACCTTAGGAGCTAGAATGAAATTCTTACAACGATGGTTTATAGAACAATGTGAAAATCATAATGAAGAAATAAAAATGGAAAAGATATTAGTAAAAAACCTAGAATTTTGCAAAAATAAAACAGCACCCCAATTTGGTTGTACGGATAAGTATTATAAAAATAAAAAAAAGAAACTATAAAAAATACAAATCAAAATACAAGTATAAAAGACGAAGGAGAAACTACTACGTAAAAAACTACAAAACCAAAAGACCATATAGACCAAAGAGAAAACTAACGGAATGTACTTGTTATAATTGTGGAAAATTAGGATACATAGCTAAAGATTGCAAATTACCTAAAGATCCAAAGAAAAAACAAATATCAGAAATACTAGTATACAATGAAAAATATATACCAATAGAGTATATAGATTATGAATTAGAAAGCGATGATAGTATATATGAATTATCGGAAAACGAAATGGAAAATAATTCAGTAATAGAATCAGATAATGAGTACTATATAAATGACTGAAACATATATACAAATAATAACTAAAGAA
>NW_006241734.1:0-1233 GCF_000226075.1 Solanum tuberosum
ATAAGGAGCATTTTGTTGTGTATAGTGTAAAAACGTGTGGTTAAAATTGCTATAGTTTTTAAAATTGCATTCACGGTAATTTTAAAAAAATCTGCATTTATAATTGTAATCTATTATTTTATAATTACAAATAATTAATTTTGATTGTTCAAAAAATTGAAAAAAATTATGATGTTGACACATGATACTTTTAGCACGCGCATATATATATATATATGACAATTTTTCCTCTTATATTATATATAGATATATTTTTATTTTAATGATAAATACTATTTTTGTTGGGCAACAGTGGTTACTTCTATATGTTCTTTAAAACAAAGTGCAACATAATTCATGCCCTCAATTTTAAAAAAAAAACATATATTCCTCGTGTTTTAATTTAAGTTAATTTGTTTGATTTGATTTTTATGTTTTTTAAAAAATAAAATAATTAATTAATACTAAATATTCAAAGTTTCATATATTCAGTAGTAAAAAAGAAAAAATAATAAGTTAAAGAAAAGTAAAATACACATTACACGGTATGACCCCATTACCCCCACTTATTCACAAATATACTATTCAGTAATAAAAAAAAGAAAAAAAAATAAGTTAAAGAAAATTAAATAGACGATACTTACCCCCATTACCCACTTACTCATAAATACATGGAATAAAATAAATATTCTAAAAATATGAGTCCAAAAAATAAATATTAGCCATATATAAAATCAGTTACTTTTTAAAAAAATGAAAAGAATATGGAATATTTATATTAACTATGGTAACTTTCCGATTTTAAAAAGAATTCGTTTAGCATATTATTGATGATTTTTTTAATTTTTAATTTTTAATTTTAAAATTGAAAATTACTAACTAATACAGATTTAATTATTTTTAGATTTTTATTTTTGAAAAATGGAGAAATTTTGTGGTACTGATATGTGGCACTTTTACTTCTCATATTATATATAGATAGATTAGATATAGATATAAAAATATTGTGTTATACATTTAGTTTTTTTCTAGGGATAAGAAAAATAAGATTAGTTTCTTATCTTTTAAAATTTAAATTTTAAATTAATTATTCAAATTTCAAAAACTTATACGTTTGGATATTAATTTGGATAACTATCATTTTTAAAAATAAATTCAAAAAGGGAGACCTTAGAAGTAGTTATGTTATATTTATATTTTTATTTATTTATTTATTTATTCAAAATCGCATCTTATTTTAGTGTTTACAATTTT
>NW_006241735.1:0-1233 GCF_000226075.1 Solanum tuberosum
CTAAATCACTAAAACATAAACCCTAAACCCTTAACTTAGAATCCAAAACCCTAAATTATAAACCCTACACCCTAAACCCTAAACCCTAAATTCTGAACCCTACACACTAAATGCTAAACACTAATCCCTAAACCTAAACCTTAAAACCTAAACCCTAAATTCCTAAAAATCTAATCCCTAAACCTAACACAAAACCCTAAACCCTAACCCTAACCCTAACCCTAAACCCCTAAAATTCTAACCCTAAACCCTAAACCATACATTTAACCCCTAACCCTAAATCCTAAAACCTAAATGCTTAATCCTAAACCCTAAACACAAACCCCTAAACCCTTAACCTACAACTCAAAACCCTAAACCCTAAAACCTAAATCCTAACCCTAAACCCTATATCCTAAACCCTAAGCCCAAAATTATTATTCCTAAACTCTAAGACCTAAACCCTAAATCCTAAACCATCACCCTAAACCCTAAACCATAAATCCAAAACTCTACACCTTTGACCCTAAACCCTAAATACTAACCCAACACCTAATCCCTAAACATTAAACCCAAAACCCTACACCGTAAATCCTGATCAAAAACCCTAAACCCTAACCCTAACCTCTAAACCCTGAAACCTAAATCCTAAACTCTAAATTTGGAACCCTAATTTCTAAACCTTATACCAGAAAACCTAAACTCTAAACCCTAAATCCTAAACTCTAAATTTGGAACCCTAATTTCTAAACCTTATACCAGAAAACCTAAACTCTAAACCCTAACAGCCTAAACCCTAAACCCCTTAACCATAAACCCTAAACACCAAACCCTATACAATAAAGCCTAAACCCTAACCCTAAACCTAAAGAATTAATCCTTAACTATAAACTGAAAACCTAAACCCTAAATCCTAAACTCTAAACTCTAAAACCTAAAACCCTTAACCCTAAATCTAAAACCCTAGACCTTAAACCTTAAACCCTAAAACCTAAACTCCAAACCCTAAACTTGAAGCCCTAAACCTTAAACCCATAACGATATAACATAAAACCTAAACTTGGAACTCATAACCCTATACCCCGTATCATTAACTATAAACTCTAAACCCTAACAGCCTAAACCCTAAACCCCTTAACCATAAACCCTAAACACTAAATCCTATACAATAAAGCCTAAACCCTAAACCCTAACCTCAAAACCCTGAACCCTAAATGCAAAACTCTAAATTTGGAACCCTAATTTCTAAACCTT
>NW_006241736.1:0-1231 GCF_000226075.1 Solanum tuberosum
AACAATCAAAAGTAACCCAATTTACGACTCAAATTATACACAAGTCCTTCCAAATGCTCAATACTTAATGTGATCTATCATTTCTTACCTTACCGATTTTTACCTTGACAAAACATACTACCACGAACCTAAACTCACCATAGAAAACTTGAATTTTGATCCCAACCGTGTAACACAATCCCATTATCTATCAACATTAGCTCATACATTGGAGATCTTTATGAATTCACGTATCTTAGCCTATAACTGATCGTCTCTCCATTGATCTTATCACATCCTTCGCTAAAAATTCAACCATACTCATTATCAAACTCAAAACCACAAAAAATTTATCATCACACTCGAGCTGAACGTTTGAATCGCACTTGACATTAACGTATCCATTTTCATATACCACTAGTACCACATTGTGAAGTCTGTTAAATTTCTCAAGTTTTTTTTTACGAGTAGTTTTTAACCAATCTGATGAACCTGTGACACTGTTATCATAAGTAGAGCAAAATAGATGAAACCACACACCTCTGAACTCAATTTTCTACTATCTGAAGATACATCTTTTGTCCTTGCACTCAAAGTAAATATCTTTGTTCTCGATCGCCTCTTTACAAAGACTAAACTACATTACAATAATTCTTTCCATTTATGACTCTAGCTCCTTTCAATTTTATTCAAGAGGTGTCTCAGCACCTCCTATAACTTTCCATGCAATCAAGCTACTCACCAAATAATAGCAAACCATAACATCAAATACTCGCAAGTTGTCACTACCATACAAAAATCCATTTAACCAATAATCCTTATCCTATAGTTCATCCTAATCACAATCCATCATGAACTCTTATTATCGTTATGCTCAATTAGCCCTTGCCATCACCACAAAGTCAACTTTGTCATCGACATGACATCTCAAAACCAACTATACCAATCAAATTCAAAAGACTAACGTAATTTTATACGCACTTTCTTAATAAAATCTTCAATTATCTTCACACAAGTATACTCTTTGGGACTTTCTTTACCCATAAGCTTGTCATTTCGATATCAATCTACTCATTTGGAGCTTAAGATAAAATTATCTGATCTCATTTAGAATTTCGGGATACACTTCACAACCTAAATGTATTAATACCATACCAAAGATCCACCACTAAAATTTCCCTTATAAATAATGCTTAACTCATTCGTCTGTAGTAACAAGCTAGTTGGTTTCTCAAATGTGAATACAACATCG
>NW_006241737.1:0-1231 GCF_000226075.1 Solanum tuberosum
CTAATATTAATTTTGTGTATATGTTATATGTGTCTAGCATTAAATTCATGTATCTATTTATATGATATAATATTAATTTCATGTATCTATTTATATGATCTAATTTAATTTCATGTATCTTTTATATGTATCTATTATTAATTCGATGTATCAACTATCAATTTCATACATTTTATTCAAAATCATGTATCTCGGATACATAGTAAACGCACATATAATTATGTGTATCTAAATATGAAATGTAATTGAAACACACGAATTTAAGAACAAATCACGATTGTGGAGTATTTGTCTTATCATTAATCCAAAAAAAAGTTCAAAAATTCAAAATTCTCCCTTTTTTTAAGGATCTGATTTTTTTTCTCATAGATGCATATAATCTTAACTCATATACATGAACTCTTAACTAGATACATGTACACCTGATGTGTATCCAACATTGTTGCACTTGATGTGCATCTAATGGTGTACCTTTTTCTCTTAATTAAAGCTTGGCGTAATTCTTTATCTTGATTGAGACATTCCTATACTTAGATCTATTCTCGACTTGAATGTTGGCGGATGAAGAGTCAGTTCCTACAATGAGAAATTGATGAGTGAAAATGAGCAAATAAAAAGTTGTTTGATTTAGTATATATAGTATTGTTAAAGTGTAGTACCTTTGACGAGAATCATCCGATTTTGGGAATGTTCAACCATTAAAGTGTCCGAGAAACAACAAAATCAAAAAATATAAAACCTAACTTGTAAAATTCTATAAAATTGAACTTCAGAACATTATGAACTCAGATATAAAATCAAAATACATGAGAATAATAAAATAATCGAAACAAACCTATATGTCTAATGCTGATTTGAACATGCAAACATATATTGAGAGGATGAAGGAAGAAAGAGGGAAAAGATGAATTAAGGAAGAAGGAAGGATGGGTTTACGGAGGAAACGGCATATGTGAAAAAAAGAAGAAGATGATTTGCTTGTTAATGGATATGGACCATTAATTAAGGAGTAGATAATTATTCAATTCCTTATTTAAGGGATTTGTGTATCTGATTAAATTTTTTAATATATATGATATAAATATTAAAAGTGGTAATATATGTAATTATTTTAAACTAGAGATAAATATAGTATATATGGTAGTGATGTATGTGTAGTTATGTAGTTTATCCTATATATTATTATTATTTTTTATTTTGAAAACTGAAAATGAAAGACTATAACATGTCT
>NW_006241738.1:0-1231 GCF_000226075.1 Solanum tuberosum
TTTGAAATGATACATATATGATTTACATTGAATAGAATAAAATAAAGCAACTATTTTCATGGAAAAAAAAATCCTAAAATATAAATGTCAAAAATAGTATCCTTAGAACATGTTCAGATTAGTTGATTGTAAATAATTGATAAGCTTTAAGTGATAAAAGTATTTTTAGTGCTAGAAGCAATTTTATAAATAAGTAGTTACAACTTAATGAAATTTTTGGATAGAAGCGTTGATGTTCATGATAAATAATTAATGTATTTGATAAAAGAGTGTTAGTAAGATGTTGTTTTATTAGAATGACTAAGATATTCTTGATTTTTTTGTAATAAAAAAAATATAAGTTCAAAAGTATTTGTGTAAAGAAAAAGAGAAACAACATGTACAAAGTGAAGAAAAAGTTAATAGTTTTGCTTTCGGAAAGATATTTTGAGAAATAGAAAACATATTAAGGATAAAATAGTAAAATATTTAATCAAACTCAAAGTACTTATAAATTGAAAAACTTTAAATTGTGGTTGAACATCTTATGATTTTTTGGCTGATTTTGATTTATAAGTACTTTGAAATTAACCAAACACGTAGTAAATAAACTAAAAAGTGTTAATAAGTTAGTTTAATTTGACAAACTTATAAATTTAATCGAACACCTCTTAGGTAGGAAATTTATTGTAACAATATGTTTGTAGCTATTATGCACGTGCTTATTTATAACTTAGCTTGAATCAATGTAATATGGTTTGTTATAATTATATTGTATTTCAAGTATTATTATTTTTGGCTGCAAGGCTAGTATCGTTACAATAACTTCAAAATGTTGTTAAACGGATGATTAGTTATGAAATTTTGTTGTGGCAATAAGTATATAACTATTGAGCCAATTATTGCTTCAATTTGTATAACATGAAGCAAAAATATCTATTTAGCTATAATATTTTGTTTAAGGTGATTTTAGATCATTCAAAACTCATTACTTGTTATACATTATATAATTACTAATTTAATATTTATCATCCAGTAATTTTTTTTCATGCTAGAAGTATAAAGAGTGATGTGATTTAATAAGATTTAGATTTTAGGTTTAAAATAATGACATTTGATATAAATGTCAAAAATATAATGAGATTTAATGACATTTTGTCTCAAATGTCGCCATTTTTATGACATTTGTTATCAAATGTCATTGTTTTGGTGACACTTGTATCAAATGTCGTTATTTTTATGACAATTTTTC
>NW_006241739.1:0-1231 GCF_000226075.1 Solanum tuberosum
AAGCCTCTTCATAGATATTTCAAATTACCGGATGTTATAATATCTCCCCCTTGGAACATTCGTCCTCGAATGAGGTTACTCTTACCAGGCTAAGGGTGTAACATCAATTCAAACACCCAACAAGTAATTATGCAAACAACAACAACAACATGCTCACTATAATTCAAGGAGAACTAAGAAGGAATTTAATACCTCAATCTGCATTTCCTCCGGATTGAAAGAGATAGGGATATCTCTTCTTCATGTCCTCTTCGGCTTCCCAAGTAGCTCCCTCAACTAATTGTTTCCTCCAAAGGACTTTTGACTGAGGCTACCTCTTTCGTTCTCAACTTACGAACTTGGCGGTCTAGAATCTGAACTGGAACCTCCTCATAAGATAAGCTATCCTTGATCCCAATACTTTCAGGAGGTAAGATCAATGAAGGATCGCCAATACACTTTTTCAACATAGAGATATGAAATACCGGATGAACCGCTGCTAGTTCCTGTGGTAACTCCAACTCATAAGCAACATTGCCGATCCTCTTGGCTATGCGGTAAGGTCCAATATACCGGGGACTAAGTTTCCCCTTCTTACCTAACCTCATAACCCCTTTCATGGGTGAAACCTTCAAATATACCCAATCATCTACTTCGAACTCTAACGCCCTTCTCCTAACATCAGTGTAGGATTTCTGGCGACTCTGTGCTGTTTTCAACCTCTCTTGAATCACTTTCACCTTCTCCAAAGCTTGGTGAACTAAATCTGGTCCTATCAACCCTGCTTCACCAACTTCAAACCATCCAATAGGAGATCTATATTTTCTCCCATAAAGAGCTTCGTATGGAGCCATCCGGATGCTAGTGTGATAACTGTTGTTGTAGGCAAACTCAATGAGAGGTAGGTGGTCATCCCAACTCCCTTTGAAATCGATTACACAAGACCTCAAAATATCCTCTAAGGTATGAATAGTGCGCTCTGCTTGCCCATCAGTCTGAGGATGAAATGCAGTACTTAAGTTCACCTTTGAACCCAAGCCCTTCTGAAAAGATTTCCAGAACTGTGCAGTAATTATGCACCTCTATCTGAATAATGGAGACTGGGACTCCATGAAGTCTCACTATCTCTTGGATATACAACTTGATATAATCTTCAGCTGAATGGGTAGTCTTTACTGGTAGAAAATGAGCTGATTTTGTCATTCTGTCGACAATCACCCAAATAGAATCATGATGTCTGTGAGACCTTGGC
>NW_006241740.1:0-1229 GCF_000226075.1 Solanum tuberosum
TAATAAGAGTAGGAAAATTCCGGTGAGATGATAGAAAGTCGCCGGAAAATACGATCGGTGACACTGGTCCATGGTCATGTGGAGTCGTAGTTGGTGTTATGACAGTAAGAGTGGAGTGAAGACTGAAGGGTGTATTTATTTGCATGAAAGGAGTGAATAAATACTTACTTTAGTATTATTTTTTTCGTTTTGCGTTTGATAATTGTATTAAAATTCGAATAACTCAAAAATCATTTTAAAAGGAAATGATACTCAATAAACACAATTCATAGTCAAGAATTTGAATTCAAACTCTTTAATTAAAAAGAGATTATATATATTCCACGGTGATTTTTTTATTTTTATTTCAATATTTTATCTTATTGTATCACATTCTATTATGCGAGACTAGATATTGGTGCTAACTGCTAACTTGTTGTAGGGCGATAATGGGAAACAGGTGTTTCCTTTAAAATGTAGTTGGAGAAGTGGGGTAGGCCTGCCTAAGAAAGGGATGGGAGCCAGAATCAGTGACTGATCTTATGATTAGTAATGGAGCCAGAAATTTAATGAAAGATATGTAAAATTTTCATATCTTTAACGTTAACTTTTATACACTATATAATTTTCGATAAAAGATATGCACCAAACTATTTTCACCTGAGATGACTGCTGGTAATTTGAACTGATCATGTCCGATGAGTCATTAACTTTGGTCTGTGTTGCCATAGATATATGTTTTTTAAATTTCGTTTTAGTCCGATGAATTTTGGTTAAAAGTAAAAGTTCAATTTAGAAAAATCAAGAATGTATTGATTTCTGTTTTTTTCCCCTTCAATTCTATGCTTGCTTTAACTAATAAATCAATTTAACCTTTTAATAGGTTTTAATGTAGTTTATTCATACTAAAGAGAGATAAAACAATAATTTCATCAAATAGTTCTTGTGATTACAATGAGGGATATCGGATATTAGCACTATTTGATCTTATCTTTAGCTATGTTTTATTGCAAGTTTTCGAGTCATTCAAAATTTATTCGAGAAATAAAATAATAATTTCGTCAAATAGCTCTTGTGATTATAACGAGGGATAACGAACCCATTTATTTGGATAAGTCATAACTTGTTAATTTATTAACTCAACCCAAGTTGACGGACATATAACTTATAAATTTATTAATTTAACCTAATTTTCCCTGTTCAAATTCAATTCTAACTATCGTTACAGTTTTGCAAATGAGATGCTGATA
>NW_006241741.1:0-1229 GCF_000226075.1 Solanum tuberosum
CCGTGGTTTCACACTTTGTGAAATTCTTCATGGGCATTCACGAACCTCATCTTCGGTCCGTAGATGGATCTACGTTCCGTAGACGGAGTATCGTGGATGCCATCTATGCCAGGTATCATACATTTTTGGCCTTATTTTTCAACATTAACACAATCTCATCATGCATATACAACATTAAATTATGCTAGTTTTTCATTCTTAGGATTCCGACTGATCATTTTACCAAACAATTTAGCCTAGTTGTGGAACCCTAAGTCGAAACTAACACATAGATTTACGATCACAATATAATAATGCTACACAATCACTATCTATCGTTCCAAGGGCATTGTAAATTTCAAGTTTATCATGCAATTTCATCTAGCAATTACCCAAGGTCAAGACCCAACTCCCGACTTTCTATATTCAATCTATGAATCAAAATCCAAAGTGAGGGGAAAGTCTATTAGCTTACAAGCAACAAAGAGTGGGGTGATTACGTGACAACACTAAGCTTAGCAAGATCAAGGAGTCACCTCTTCATTACTAACCAAACACCGGACCCTTTTTGTGGACTATGGAATGAGTTGTATTTGAAATGCAAGGGAAGTTGGGGAATTATAGAAGGGATGATATTATGGGGGAGATATGGAGTGATCTAAGGGGGTTATGGGGTGGTTGAAACGGTTTTTGGGAGTAATGGAGGGAAGAGGAATGGTTTAAAAACAAATGGGGTTTTTAAATAGGGGGTCCGTGTCGGGTCAGTCAACATGAGGGTTTGGACTCACGAGACCCCGTCTACGGTCCGTGAGTCTATCTACGGTCCGTAGATCAGGACCGTAGATCACTCTTTAGCTTAGAAAAATTTAGAAGCTTACCTGGGATCTACGGACACCATCCACGGTCCGTGAGTTAAACAACGGACCGTCGATGGGGTCCGCAGACCTCTGCACCAGACCATTTTCTGCAGATTTTTCGTGGTGTACCTGCACATGTAGCAACCAATAGGCTATTCTTTTTACATTTTCTGAACACTTTTTTAGACACAGACCCTATTCTAATTCTAGCCAACATTAGTACAAAACTAAAACAACTATCAAATTTAATACAGGGAGGAAATCAAACAAAGCAAACCACTAGAGAAAAACTATACCCTATCGTTGGCTAGATTATACATCTTGGGTTGCCTCCCAGGAAGCGCTCGATTTAACGTCGCTGCACGACGCAGGCCTCTTGATTACTCAGACTTC
>NW_006241742.1:0-1229 GCF_000226075.1 Solanum tuberosum
CCTCTTCTCTTCCAGAAACCACCACCCAAAGACCACCGGCGAACCACCACATGCATACCGATAAATCGACCAGCACGAGCCCAGTGGACACCGCCTCTGCTCTCCTCTCTTCACTCCTCCAGCGAGGCTGAAGGAAATAAGAGCAAGAGTATTGTTGCTCCCACCAACAGGCTTCAACGGAAACGAAATCTCTATCCAATGACCATGGTGAACCACCATGGTAATAGCCAAATTGAATAAAAAAATTGAGTTCGGAAGTTCGATTATGATTTAACAGACCTTTTCCCGGTAAGATTCATCTAACCCAGTTGCTACATCTTTCATCTTTCATCTATTTTTTATAGTTGAGACCAAAAAAAAAGTTATATGCTTTGCCCGAAATTTTATGATTCTCATGAATGCTTATCCCTCTTAATGATTAAGATTTTTCTACCTCTAAATTGTATTGTATTGTATAGTGCTTACTGCTAATGTCTCTATGAAAACAACATGATTTGGATCACATTCTTTTTCAGATTATCTCTCTCTATTAATCTCCTCCTTGCTTTAAAATTTGATTATAATAATTCTTTGTGATTGTGTTATCATGAGCATGGTTATTGTATATGTGCATTCTACTTGGGGATAATGAAGATCTTTTTATATTGTTTTCCATGATGGTCATCTATGTTGTAAAGGATTGTAATTCTCTGGCCAGCTCTATTTTTCGTCCATTCAGTATTATTGACTTCTTTCCTTTTCAAATTTGGATCATAATATTAGTGTGTGAATCTCAAATTTTAGAATGCCTAGTTGAATTTTACTGATTTTTGTTTCTTCCATTAAATCATGAATTGTTTTTTTTCCATAGTTATTTTAGTAATTATTAATAGACTCCTTGACTAATTACCTTCCTTATACTGATTTGAGTAATTTGAGCAAATGATGTTAGTGATTTTATATGGCAAACATATATTTATTTGGTTTGTTTATACTAGATTACGAAAAATCAAGAATAATTTCTTTACTTCACTGATTGAGTGTGATGCCTTAATATCTGCCCTCTATGTTGACCTGTTAATAATTCGCATACTTGATTAATTTAGTAATTGTGATTGATTACTTTAATTTTTTTAATCTCTGAACCGATTGTTCTACTTACTCAATATTGATTGTGCTGTTAAGACTTGATTTTGTCTTGCCATTGGGTTATTACCATTTGTTTACAAATTTCATTAATAATTCTTGTC
>NW_006241743.1:0-1228 GCF_000226075.1 Solanum tuberosum
GGTGGTTGCTGTTGTATCTTTGCCAGCTATTATGAAGTTTAATATTATATCACGCAAATACTTTGGATCTGTATCGGTTATTTGCAGAAACCTTGACAAAATGTCTTCTCTCTTCCACTGCAACTGGTAAAACATTAGTATTATATATAAGCACCTATCTGCAATCTGCATTAGTTAAAGTAGTAGCTATAAGGCGATTCACTTACAGATAAATCAGCTTCCGGTTTACTCATCTCCTCAGTTTTTCTCTGGATCATCTTATGAATAAACACATCGACAGTTCTTATATTTTCCTTTAATTTGGATTCTAATCCGATATTGAGAGATCTTTTAATCTTCCATAAGATATCAACATATCTCCGAACTGTCAATGCACTTGCATCATCAAATGCATCGCTAAATTTTTTGCCTTCTTCATTTGAACCGCACATGCTGTCTAGCTCAACTCCAAAGGCAACTCTGAATATAGAATCTAGAGATGCTTTCATGAATAGATCCTACATCGATAACACTAGGATTACGCATCTGGTTACAAGAATAAACAAGGCACCATTCTGTGAAGTCGACTTGATTCATGGACTTACTTGAATGTCTACTATCTTGTTGGATTTGACAGCTTCAGTCAATATATGGGCAAACTTTGCTGCATTTTTTCTGAATACCACACTGCTAAAATCCCTCAAGACCCTTGTGGAGAAGTCATGGCTTGACAACTTCCTCTGCTCCCGCCACTTATCACCATCAACTGTGAAAATTCCATCCCCTAACAAGTCCTTTAGGATGTAGTAATTATACCCTCCCTGCAGAAAATTTGGAAACTCAAGTTTGGCAATCCGAAAATCGTTACACCATTTTGTTACATCTATTGAGACATCCATATAGCTAGCCGGTTGCAACTTATGTAGGAGTTGAGGCATCGTAATTTACTGATATACCTTGACCTTGCAACGAGAGTATTGCCCATATACATATAAGTAGATCACCAGTTCATTCCGTAACCAAAGTGGACTCTAAAAACATTCTAACAACAAATGTAAATATTACTAAATAACAGGCCTTTTTAGAATCAATCAAATAACAACATATAATTTGGGGATGTCAAGATCAAAATGGTGTACCTTGCCATAGTTTTCAAAGTTTGTTTTAAGAATGTATTCGACGTTAGCAGGGTCAGAAGTAAAAATCCTATTCTTGAAAGGGCTAATCAATCTGTAAGTCTTGTACTTGC
>NW_006241744.1:0-1227 GCF_000226075.1 Solanum tuberosum
TAATAAGAGTAGGAAAATTCCGGTGAGATGATAGAAAATCGCCGGAAAATATGATCGGTGACACTGGTCCATGGTCATGTAGAGTCGTAGTTGGTGTTATGACAGTAAGAGTGGAGTGAAGACTGAAGGGTGTATTTATTTGCATGAAAGGAGTGAATAAATACTTACTTTAGTATTATTTTTTTCGTTTTGCGTTTGATATTTATATTAAAATTCAAATAACTCAAAAATCATTTTAAAAGGAAATGATACTCAATAAACACAATTCATAGTCAAGAATTTGAATTCAAACTCTTTAATTAAAAAGAGATTATATATATTCCACGGTGATTTTTTATTTTATTTCAATATTTTATCTTATTGTATCACATTCTATTATGCGAGACTAGATATTGGTGCTAACTGCTAACTTGTTGTAGGGCGATAATGGAAAACAGGTGTTTCCTTTAAAATGTAGTTGGAGAAGTGGGGTAGGCCTGCCTAAGAAAAGGATGGGAGCCAGAATCAGTGACTGATCTTATAATTAGTAATGGAGCCAGAAATTTAATGAAAAATATGTAAAATTTTCATATCTTTAACGTTAATTTTTATACACTATATAATTTTCGATAAAAGATATGCACCAAACTATTTTCACCTGAGATGACTGCTGGTAATTTGAACTGATCATGTCCGATGAGTCATTAACTTTGGTCTGTGTTGCCATAGATATATGTTTTTTAAATTTCGTTTTAGTCCGATGAATTTTGGTTAAAAGTAAAAGTTCAATTTAGAAAAATCAAGAATGTATTGATTTCTGTTTTTTTCCCCTTCAATTCTATGCTTGCTTTAACTAATAAATCAATTTAACCTTTTAATAGGTTTTAATGTAGTTTATTCATACTAAAGAGAGATAAAACAATAATTTCATCAAATAGTTCTTGTGATTACAATGAGGGATATCGGATATTAGCACTATTTGATCTTATCTTTAGCTATGTTTTATTGCACGTTTTCGAGTCATTCAAAATTTATTCGAGAAATAAAATAATAATTTCGTCAAATAGCTCTTGTGATTATAATGAGGGATAACGAACCCATTTATTTGGATAAGTCATAACTTGTTAATTTATTAACTCAACCCAAGTTGACGAACATATAACTTATAAATTTATTAATTTAACCTAATTTTCCCTGTTCAAATTCAATTCAAACTATCGTTACAGTTTTGCAAATGAGATGCTGATA
>NW_006241745.1:0-1227 GCF_000226075.1 Solanum tuberosum
AGTACTCAATAAATGGCGCCAACTTATTTTTTGGTGGAAAATTTTAGTAGACAAAATTTTGCTACGAAATTTTATGTTTCATCACTTAAAGTATTGGCCATAGATCTTTAGCAACGTAATATGATTTTCGTCATTAAAGATGAACAATTAGTGACGAAATTCATGTTGTAGCTAGTAATTTCGTAGCTAAATATCATATTTGTTGTAGTATATACTATCTAAATATATATAAAAACTGAGAAATTAACAAATGCTAAAAGGTCAAACTCAATTGCTAAAGATGAAACTAACTATGTCTGAAAATAGCCTCTAACTCACTAGAATTGCTGGGACATGCCCCAGCTAAATCTAGCAAAAACTGAAACTAAGACTAAAAGCAAAGGAAACAAGTATATCGTCCACGGAGAATGAGGACTCACCACTGATGTTGCTTAGCTGAAGATCAGGAACCGATCTATGCATGATCTAGAAGTGGAGAACCTGAACCTATATCACGAGAAGACGTAGCACAAAGTATGTGTCAGTACTTGAAAAGTATTGAGCATGTAGGATAGAATAAAGTTGAACAACATACATAACTGAACAAAGCATATAACTGGGCAATGATATGAGATAAACATGATACTATACTGAAAATACTGAACATGATATGATTGAATGCAATGACGTGGTTTATAACATGCTGACATTGAAATCTGACTGTAACGGATAACATGGTCAATGCAATAGATTCTGACTGTAAGGGATCTACTAATAACCGACTTAACACCACATAAGCTAAATGTGGAGTCCGATGTATATGCCCCATCGAGAGGACCCAATATACCCTGCCAGAGGTATAGGGGCATGACTGGTGTGATCACTAAAATGTAATGCCCACATAGGGTACTAATAAACCTACTAGGCACGTAGTTTTGGGAATATTCGAGTACGCTGAACCCTAGTCCACTTGGTATTAAGCTACTCCCAATTGATTATGTATTTAACAATTTATGCCTGATTTTCTGTAATACTGAATAGCTCAAAATACTGACATGCTAACTGAAAATGCGACATTAATGTACTAATAATGAAACATTCGAAACTAAGGCATGTATAAATGAAATAACTGGTCTAGCATGTGTAATTCATGATCTAAAAGAACTATATAGCTAGGGTTCTGAATTTATGAAAGAATCTACACAAAACGATACAAAAATTATGATAATTTGATTTGGATCATTCTAA
>NW_006241746.1:0-1227 GCF_000226075.1 Solanum tuberosum
AACACTAAATCCTATACACCCAAATACAAACCCTTAACACCATTTACAACTCCAACAAAACCATCAGCTCTAAACCCTAAATCCTTAAAACCCGTAAACCCTAAATCTGAAAAAAACAAAAAAAATCCTAATCCCTCAACCCTAAACCCTAAAAAACCCTAAGAAACACTTAACCCTTAAAACTCCTAAAAAACCCAAAAAACCCTAAACCTAAAAAACTCTAAGCTCTAAACCCTATAAAGCCCCAAATTGTATATGCTAAACCCTAATAAACACAAAAAAAACCTAATCCCTAAAAAACCTTAACCCAATAAACCTAAAGCCCCAAACCCTAAAAACCAAGATAAACCCCATAACCTATAACCTTAAAAATGAAAAATCCCTAAGCCTTAAACCTCAAACCCTAACCTAAAACCCAAATCCTAAACCTAAAACCCTAAGAAACCCTAAACCCTAAACCTTAAGAAACACTAAATCCTATACACCCAAATACAAACCCTTAAAACCATTTACAACTCCAACAAAACCCTCAGCTCTAAACCCTAAATCCTTAAAACCCGTAAACCCTAAATCTAAAAAAAACAAAAAAAATCCTAATCCCTCAACCCTAAACCCTAAAAAACCCTAAGAAACACTTAACCCTTAAAACTCCTAAAAAACCCAAAAAACCCTAAACCTAAAAAACTCTAAGCTCTAAACCCTATAAAGCCCCAAATTGTATATGCTAAACCCTAATAAACACAAAAAAAACCTAATCCCTAAAAAACCTTAACCGTTAAAACTCCTAAAAAACACAAAAATCCCTAAACCTAAAAAACTCTAAGCTCTAAACCCTATAAAAGCCCTAAATCGTATATGCTAAACCCTAAAAAACACAAAAAATCCCTAAGCCCTAAACTCTAAACCTTTTAAAACACAAAAAATCCCAAAGCCATAAACCCTAAACCAAAAAAACCTTAAGCCCTAAACCCTAAACCCTAACCTAAAATTCAAAATCCTTAACCTAAAACCCTAAGAAACTCTAAACTCCAAATCTTAAGAAATCCTAAATACTATAAACCCTAAAAAGCTAGATAAAACCTTAACCCTAAACCATAAACCTAAAAAAACCCTAATCCCTAAACCTAAACCCTAACCCAATACCCTAAATCCGAAACCTAAAACCGTAAGAAACCCTAAACCTGAAACCTCAAGAAAACCTAAATGGTATAAACCCTAAAATAAACC
>NW_006241747.1:0-1225 GCF_000226075.1 Solanum tuberosum
ATAAAAGCGTACCTGTGATAACATCGTCGGATGCCTCAGTCGTCTCCCTCGCCGAGGCTGCGTAGAAATGGCCCTGAGCACCTCTGCCCGATGCATCTGATCTACTACCTAACCTGCCTCCCCGAGCTCCGCCTCTGGTACCCTGTCGGCTATCCCGATGACCCTGGTCCTGACCACCACCTCTAGCTAGAGGGGGCACTGCTGAAACTGGTCAAGGTGCAAGAAGAGCAGGTACAATCGCTCCTCGCCCTCGCCGGGGGCACTCTCTAGACCAATGGTCAAGCGCACCGCAATCAAAACACCCCGAAGCTGAATTCCCTGAAGTAACCTAACCGCGGTAGGAAGGGAGGGAATCTGATCCCCTCAAACTCTGGCCCATACTAGGACCACCCTGGTGATGCTGGCCTCCTTCAGAAGCAGGTAATGCCGCCTGAACAGGCTGATTGGACCGACCCTGTTGGAACCTCTGGCGGGGCCTATCATAAGAGTTTATCCCTCTAGTCATGGACCCGCTATAGCTGCCCTGGTAGCGTGCCCTCTTATCGTTGTCCCCTTGGGCCTCGCGATGAATATGCTCCATGAATCGGGCATGATCGACCAAATCAAGAAATGAACTGCCGACATAAACCAAATGCTCTTTGTCGACCCTCACACGGTACTGCAACCCACACACAAAACAACGAACTCTCACCTCTTCCATATCTCGGGCCAATGCTGCGGCCCTGGCTCGACCTCGGTGTCAACGTCTACCCCAAGATGGGGCTATGTCTGCAGGCCCGAATGCATCAGCCTCGGCCGCGGCGCCTCGCGTGCGAGCCATCCTCTGAAATAGTGAAACAAGTGAGATTTCCAGAAACCAATAAGACACACGCTGCACGAAAGCGAAACAAAAGAGGAAATTTTCCTAAGGACATCCTGTAGCCTCCCGAAGATAAGTTACGGACGTCTCCGCACCGATCCGCAGGACTCTACTAGATGTTAGCTCTGTACAAGTGAGACCGATAAAACCTGGGGCTTTGATACCAACTTGTCACGACCCGATTTCTCAAGTCATGATGGCACCTACTATAACCCACCAGTAGGTATGCCAACCCGTAACCCGTAACAACAAGTAATGGGTCTGAGGGAAGAAACTAAACAAGAGTAGACAAATAACAATATAAACAGGCGGAAGCAAACCAAACCATACATACAAATAAAGATCCCTCCCAGAACCTAGAAGTCA
>NW_006241748.1:0-1224 GCF_000226075.1 Solanum tuberosum
TACCTTGAGTAATCATCAACCAAGTAAAATAATATCTCTTACCATCATGAATTGGTACTCTATAAGGTTTTCATATATCAACATGTAATGTATGAAAACAAGTAGTAGTTGTTGTATTGTTCAAAGGAAAGCATAACCTGGATTATGTAGACAATGGACATATAGTACAAATATCATGAGTATTATTAGTCAAATTTTTGAAGTAGCTTCACATTTTGAGAGTAGTAAAAGGTACATTTCCTAGTAGTCTTTTATGTCATAAAGGCAAACTTATCTAGCAGTATTTACTAAAGCTACTGAATATGACTTAGTGATGCTAGGAACAATATTAGCTTGATCCTCTTGAGACTTCAGATAAGCACTTTGTGACTTCAACTATATTCAATATCAATCATATACATATTATTTTCCTACATGTTATTCCTCCTCACTTTCCCAATAGAAAGGTCCTAAAAATGCAGAAGTCAAGATAAAGAGGCCAAAACAATTTAATTCCCTTGTAAGCTTTGACACAGAGTGAAAATTATTGTACTTAAACAAACTCGGGAATATGCAAGATATTGATAATCTCAATCTCTGTAAGGATTTAAGTTGAGACAATGTGGTTGCCCCTAGAAAGGATGTCAATAGGAAAAAGTTATTATGTTGAGTTTGTTAGCGCACACAATTTATATATGCAGCGGAAACATAATTGAGGAACACGAAATTAATTATAAACTTGATAATATAAATCAATAATAAAGTTCAGGAGGTACTGACCTGCTGAAGGTTTCACAAAATCGCTTAGACTTGATGAATCCAAAACTCCAGTCTTCTATTACTTTCTGACTAACCTTTCTAAATAGAACTTATGTGGACAAGACTATTTATTTTCTTGAAAAGATCATCTCCTCTCTGCCCCAACCAGCCCTTTTATCCCCACTCTTCTACTGAGGAGGGGAAGAGAAAAATTCATTCAAACATCTCAACAACTAGGTGCCATCAATTGCCATAAAGGAAAATCAATAGCAAATAAAATCAAACGTTTTTATTCTTTTTCATAAAGGCAATATTGAAACAATATTAGGTAATAACATTTCTTTTAAGACCACAAAAAATGTTTTCGCTTCTTAAATAAAATATATAAACTCAACAATTTATTCTTTGCAGAAGACTAGTAAGGGATACTTCTTCTGGAATACTTCTTTTCTTTTTTCGTAAGTGGTTAGTTAGTTAGTTAGACAT
>NW_006241749.1:0-1223 GCF_000226075.1 Solanum tuberosum
TAGTATGTTTCTTCCTATGTTTCTTATTATTCATAGCTCTGATATCATTTTTCGTAGAGAAATTCATTTTATTGGTAGGTGAGGAGTTCATGATATTTTTGGTAGATGAGGAATATTTTTGGTAGGTGGTAGTGTGGTAGGTAAGGTATTAACTAGCCAAATTTTATTATAATATTCTTTTTTCATGGTAAAATGTAGTAATACTTATTGTAATATTCTTCCGATATTTGTTTTAATCTGAATATTTCTTAATATTATGTATGATATATTCTAGATATAACATATCTTGGGTTCTTTGGTACATATATAAATTTTCCTTCATTAATTGTTTTAATAGTTTTATATCTTCCATAGATTCTATCCAATATTGTAAATATTCATAGTTTATTTTAATCTGAATTTATTTCTAAATCATACCATTCTATTCTTTCGAGGTCTAAATCAAGTAGGTCTATTTCATACCATTCTTGATTTAATATATATCTTCTGATTCGTAATCATTAAATATTTTTCCCATATTATTTTTCTTAATTCAATTATTTCTATATTTTAAAGTATATATAATATTAAAGTTTCGTAGTTTTTTATCATTTCATCATGCATGTATGTAGTCATGTTCTTTATTCTGCAGGTTTTTTATTTCAAATTATTCCTTCCTATCATATTCATAATTGATTAAATTCATATTAGATTATTATGAACTAGATTATCTTTATCATGTTTTTCTGTCACAACTAGCATCGTACTTTAGAGGATACTTACTTCTTACCAGCGCCTCAACTTTGTTTACTCCCCTAAACGGCTTTCCTCGCCTACCGATTTCAACATTAGGATGACATAATATAGAAGTTTTCTCCCTGTTTCCAGTGTGCTAATAAACTAGAAATCATGATTCACATAATTCTAATATATAATAACTAATATAAATTTATTCAATTATATATATGATATTCAAGAATATATGAAATTAGTTCCGCATATTTTTTGAACAATATACCTTTGCCTCTTGCTTAGCCATGCTATCTTAAATATCTGATTGGATTTCAGATTTATCCATTAACTTTTAAGTATTTAGTATCTTGAGAGAGAATGATTTTTATGAAAGTTTTTATTATGTTAGGCGTTGCCTCCCTTTCAATGTTTTAAACTGCGTCTATATATAGACATACACACTCTAATATGCATTGTACATCTGTCCACTACTATTCATGAATAGTTCTTAT
>NW_006241750.1:0-1223 GCF_000226075.1 Solanum tuberosum
ACTATTTTTTCAATTGGTTTGCTATTTTATAGATTCTCAAATTTACTTGGAACAAAATATTATATTTGTATAATTGTGTTTTGTCATTGTATCATGTTATCTTATTATATTGCTTCATTCTTGTGTTTATTTCTATTCTAATGTTGTTTTTTATTCAAATTTTGATTTCTCAATTGATGAATTGAATTTCATTTCAGGATATTTTCACATTTATTCAAATTTTGATTTCTCAATTGATGAATTAAATTTCATTTCAGGCTATTTTCACATTAATGTGTAGAATATCATCTTTTCTAATTTATATTATATTATGTTGTGGATTATCACAATATGCATTATTCTACTTCTTATATTAATGTGGATTTTATGGGTAAGTACAAAAAAATTGATGATTATTGATAGAGTAATAACCCATGTTCCCTATTGACATTTTAGTAGCTTTAGTTAATGATAAAGGTCATGCACAATTTTTCTTGATATTTTGTTTGTTTACGACTTATTCTTCTTCTTTTTTTTGGTTGAAAAGGAGTTAATTTATTTATATATAATATGCATCCATACAATCCAGGTGGGTAGAAGCATTACAATTAGCTTGAATACTAGGTAAATTAGCTACTTAGTCTGTACTATCCGAGGATGGAGGGAGCATGTCAAAGGTCTGAAAATTTGCTCCCTTCTTTCCAGCATCTATATTATTCGTGCTGAACAAAGAAGTGGCTGGCCGCTCCATATTACAAAAAACCGGAATACTTTCTACATTATCAACTAGAGTTAAACTAATCGGTGATGAAGGTGGCATGTCATGCCTAATAAATGTTACTCCCTCCTTGTCCGCATCGATATTCTTCATGATGAACATGGGTGGAGCTAACCATTCCACAAAATCTATGTTTTCCTTTAGCTTAACCGCTTCTTTCACTAATCTATCAGCCACCTGGTTCTGCTCCCTGCGTCTAAGGGTGATCTGAGGGTTCGCCAGCCTCTGGAGCAATGCCCTGCATTCAATGATTATATTAGAAAAAGAATTGTTTCCTTCGTAAATCAACACAAGGGTGTCTGATGAGTCTGTTTCTATTTGAAGTGGTGTTAACTTGTGTCTATCTGCCATTCTTAATCCCATTAGGAGAGCTAAAATTTCAGCGTGGAGCGCATTCATAACGTTTGTTTTTGCTTCTCTTTTAATATCATTCTTTATTTCGACTTCAATTTCTCAATTGATAAGC
>NW_006241751.1:0-1223 GCF_000226075.1 Solanum tuberosum
AATATCACATTCCCTTACTCTTAATTGATGATAACCTAATCTGAGGTCAATTTTCGAGAACCATGAAGCACCCTGAAGTTGATCGAAAAGATCATCAATTCACGGAAGAGGATACTTATTCTTGATGGTAACCTTGTTCAACTGACGGTAATCTATACACATCCTAAGGGAACCATCTTTCTTTCTCACAAACAAGACCAGAGCGCCCTAAGGTGAGACACTAGGTTGAATGAAACCCTTATCTATGAGATCTTTCAAATGCTATTTCGATTCTGCTGGTGCCATTCTATATGGCAGAATAGAGATAGGACGAGTATCTAGAATGATGTCTATACCGAAGTCTATTTCTCTCTCAGGAGGGACTCCGGGTAGATCATCAGAAAAGACTTCTAGAAACTCTTTTACTGTAGGAACTGACTGAATAAGAGGTACCTCAACACTTGAGTCATTAACTCAGACTAAGTGATAGATACAATCCTTCGAAACTAACTTTCTCGCCTTAAGGTACAAAATGAAACGACCCTTAGGCACTGCCGAACTACTACTCCACTCTATGACTGGGTCATTAGGAATCTGAAACTTGACTACTTGAGTTCTACAATCTATTGATGCATAACAGGCATGAAGCCAGTCCATACCTAGAATCACATCGAAATCTACCATGTCTAACTCAACTAGATCAGCCATTGTGTTTTTGTGATTAATGAAAAAAACACAATCACGATAAACTCGCTCAGCTAGAATAGATTTCCCAACAGGTGTAGAAACACAAAAGGGTTCACTAAGTTTCTCAGGAAGATCATCAAACTTATTTGCAACATAGGGGGTTACAAAAGATAAACTTGCTCCTGGGTCTAGCAAAGCATAAACATCAAAAGTAAAGACTTTGATCATACCAGTAACAACATCTAGAGAGTTTTCTTGCTTTTGGCGACTCGTGATAGCATAGAGGTGGTTTGCACCTCCGCCAGTACCAGAAGTAGCTCCCCTAGGTGCAGCCCTGTCTGGTGGAGTAACTGATGAAGATTGGGCTCTATTGCCCTGATTTCCACTATTTTGCCTGTTCTTAGGACACTCCTTCAAGAAATGACCCTCTTGCCTACACTTGAAACAACCTGTCTGGCCATCATGACACTTACCTGGGTGGATCCAATCACACTTAGCACATGCAGGAGTGAAACGACCCCAAAATGCCCGAAAATGTGCTTCAGAAACACCTATAA
>NW_006241752.1:0-1222 GCF_000226075.1 Solanum tuberosum
ACACTTAACAAGGGTTTAGAAATCCACTTTCCTCAAACAATTGAACAATCACTCCGGGACTTGAGATTTCCCTTTTCGCTGAGCTTCCAAAGCAATATAATCTATTCAAGTAAATAATCACAATAAGGTTTTGAAACTAACAACACTCATATTACTATAGGTCTAGCCTAGACTCAAAAACTCACTCAAACTTATAATCAATTTCCTTATCTTGCTAACATGTCAACTCCCATATTTTTCAAATTTCAAGTTTAGCATAAGTTTCAATTTCTCCAAATATCATCAATTTAATAATATTTGTATAATATACTACACCTACTATTTAATTAGGTCTGTCAACATATCAAAACTTTAATAATGTGGTACCATATTTTAACTTCCAACGACAGAATAAAATGTGCATGTAGTAACTAATATGTACGTCCATTAATAGATAACCTCTAAGCCTCATTTAACTCCCCCAATGATTACCCCTAATTACTGTCCAATGATTGCATGCACTAACCATAAACTTATATTGTATTTCAAATTTCTAATTCTTTTCTTTTTCAAATTCACTTCTTTGATTCTCTTTCCCAGACAACATCTTAACAATATTAATAGTATAACTACTAATTAATTATGAAAGTGATAACCAATTGCAGTGAAATCACGGTTAAAACTATTACCTGGACAACTGTTCTCGTCGGCGGCTCCATGTCCTCGTACGAATGAGTTTAGGTTTATACTCTCTGTTTCTTTCTTTTCCTTTCCATTTCTTAAATAAAATAATTAAGTATTAAAAGTGAAAAATCCTATCAGCTTATTTTAATAAATGGGCCATTAACTTAAATTATATTATATATGGACTTGATCCATTAACCACCAACTAATAAAATTAATAATTTAATAAATATTCGTCAACTAAATAACTGTAGTTAAACAAATAGTTCAAAATTCCCAACCAACTTTGCAAACTGATCAAAAGTAACTCGGGGCAACTATCGAGATGGGTAAAACAATAGTTTTATAAAAAATTCTAAAAATGACTTTTCGGGTCATTACAAAAATTGACCTACAAGAATCTACATCCTTTTTCTTTTCTTTGTGTACGAAATGATAATGGCTATTCTCTTTATATATATACTCCCACCGTTTAAAAATAAATGATCTAGTTTTCTTTTTTGTTTATTTCAAATAGAATGACCTCTTTCTTTTTTTGGCAACACTTTAACTTCAATTT
>NW_006241753.1:0-1222 GCF_000226075.1 Solanum tuberosum
TGAGAGCTAACATGCAAGTGCCATTACAAGACTACTCCCAACAACATGCTACACTCAATCATGGTCTAAAATATTCAAATGATCTCTAGATGGTATAAACTCAAGCTCAAGCTCACAATAGCTTCTTTTCATAACCAAGAAAAGTTTCAACAAATGCATTCAAATGCCCTCACATTAAGAACGATTCCTTACTATCACAAAGAAAATCAATAAAGAAGTAGGGAATTAATGCAACGCTCACTCTCCCAAAAGAGAAATACATGAAAGCTTCATTCAATAGGTTTGCCCAATTTTTTCAATCATCACACAATTTAGTTCATGCAAGATCTCAAGGATCTTTTATGATTATAATGTCTCTGAAGGCTAAGTTATGGTCAATTAGGCTTAGTGACTTCACCTTTTCAAAGAATTGTTGCAATTATCTTCACCTCTTCTCAAGTTTTTTTCATTCTTTTTGTTTTGTGAACTCAAACATTGACTTGTCGATCATTTTATTGGGAACCCTCTTTTATTTCATCATCTCTTTTTTTCATTTTAATTTTTCAACATTATTCATAACAATATTTCTCTTTTTTTTTTTATAAAGAAGGGTCCTTCTTTTTGTAACAAACATCAAAGTTGAGTCTAATTTCATCTTTCTTTGCCTTTCACTTGGATTTTCTTCCTCCTTACTTTCCACACCCAACTTAGGATTTTGGCGTAAGTTGGCTATCCAATGCTTCAGAAAGGATTTTAGATGAGAAGGTAGGGACAATTTGGCTCAAGGGGTTTCAATATGGTTGTCCACAAATGGTTTACTCTCAAATGGTGCCGAAATGGATGCACACCCTCAGAAGGTAGTCACAAAGGGTATGGAAATTTGGGTTCCATCTTCTTAATATTTACCAAAGATCATGCCTTGCACTTACCAAGGTTTAGACAATTAGACTAACAAGGCAAATTCTGGGATCCGACACACAAGCTTTCATGTAAAACCTAACCACACATGGCACTTCAAATACACCCATTTATCACAACCTAAAATGATCAAAAGCTTACATGCAATGTTCATTGCAAGGCTCACATCAAAACGCAACTAGTCAGCACAAGATTCAAAAAGATCACTCAATAGTGCACCCACGTCAATTCTTTCTTGAAACACAAACACTTTACACTCACAACAATATTTTAGTCTTTCAGCCACACTTGTAAAGTGTTGCCTAAACTAGCAAAAAGTGTGGCC
>NW_006241754.1:0-1222 GCF_000226075.1 Solanum tuberosum
AAATATATCAGTATTTCTGAATATGGTATGATAATTACTAAGTCCACAAATACATTTTACTTTAAATGATCAATGCAATCTCTTTCATAACCACCATCAAGAAATATATATTATTTTACATAGTTTATTACATCTCAAGCAAGGTTTCTACTTATTAACTCTTATATTTTATAAGATTTTTTTAATGTATGAGTGTATGCATGAGTGGTTTTCATGATATTATTTACTATTTTAAACTAATTATTATTATAATTTTATTTTATGTGTAGCTAAAATGAATACTTTCAACAACAACAACAACAAGTTCAACAAGAAGAAAGTGGTGTTCATAATGGGAGCAACAGGAACGGGAAAATCTCGTTTCTCTGTTGACCTTGCCACCCATTTTTCGAGGAGAAATAATCAACTCGGACAAAATGCAAGTCAATAAGGGACTTTTAATTGTGACCAACAAGATCACACACGCTTAGAAACAAGGTGTACGACACTATTTGCTAGGTTTACATATTTGAAAAAGACATTTTTTTGTGATTCCTTTACTTTAATGTGAATATTAATTGACAATTATTTTGTTTCACAATTTTTTAGGTGAAATTGAGCCAGATTCAAACTTCACGGCCGAAGATTTCTGTCTGAAGTCTAATATCTATATAGAAACAATTTTGAAGGCTCAATGTGTTCCAATTATTGTTGGAGGGTCAAATTCGTATATTGAAAAACTTTTGGAAGACCCTGTATTCATGTTCAAACATAAGTATGATGGTTGCTTTATTTGGATTTATGGAGAGCAATCAGCCTTGAACCGTAGAGTTGACACGAGGGGTGATGAAATGGTCAATGCAGGTAGGTTTTGTAGTTATTTTATATATGAATCAAAATATAATAATGACTCTAGCTAAAACTTTTCTTATATAGTTTTCTTAATAATACTTTTGATTTTCAAATATATGTTCACCTAAATAAAACTATTCTTAAATTAATGTTGCATGCAGGGCTGGTGGATGAGGTGAGGCAAATTTTCATTCCAGATGCAGATTACACCAAAGGAATCCGACTGTCCATTGGTGTCCCTGAAATGGCCAAATATTTAAGGGAAGAAAAAAATATAGACGGAGATGATGAATCAAAGAAGATGATTCTTCAATCTTCAATTTCAAGTATCAAGCGTAATACTTGTATAATAATATGTAGCCAACTTGACAAGATTCAACGATTAATAAAT
>NW_006241755.1:0-1220 GCF_000226075.1 Solanum tuberosum
TAAGAAAATACTCATATATATTATATACACGATAAAATTTTTTTCAAATAAACCATATGGTTTTTCCAGCATTTGACATGAAAGTAATAATCATAAAAGTAACAATCATTTTTCTTGCAAGTTTAGACACTAGACACATTCAAAGGAAAAAGTGTGAAAGTAACAATCGTTTAACCATTAACAATAAGACTAGTAAATTTAGTAGTCTTATTGGGTTATCGGTTTAACCATTAACAAAAATTATAAAACCGGAAACCGAACCAATAACCCAATAAATTTTTTTGCAAAACTGTTTAAAAACCGTTAGCCCAATAACCCAATATCAATAAACCAATAGTGTTTTTTTGGTTCGGTTTATGGTTAAATCGGTTTTTGCACACCCCTACTTCATATACGTATTTATTCAAAAATAAATTACACTATTAAGATGAAAATTATTAGTACTTAATATTGTTTTTTGAGTTACTAGTTTTAGGTAAGATTTTATCAACACAACATTGAAAAACATCCTTTTAAGTGAGACAATTATTATATGCATTGTTAACATAATGATATAAGTAATAAGTCAATAAATATTAAATAAAGATAAGTGTTAGAAGTTTAAAATCATAGAATTTGACTCAAAAAGTTGATGACTTAGTATACCTCATTTTAATATGCTTAGAGTAATGCTTGAAACTAAAATTTAAAAAGAAATAAAAAAGAATCTTGTGTTGTTAACATTTTCTAAATCTGTAACTAGTTATCAATTTAACAAATTTGTAACAGTCTCTGATGGGTGAAGATTCCGCTGTCCAACATAATGTTTCAAAGAAAATGTCTTTAGTAATTGGAGCTAGACGTCACCTAGAATGGGGTCATGAGAAGTACATCATGGAGACAATTCAAGCCCATCCTGCTCAGGTATTGAATTAGTGTTGATGTTGTCAGTTGATAAGCATTTCTATGATTTACTTTGGCACACGTTCTATTTTTCAGTTCAAACTCGTGATCTGTTCAGTGTACTGTTAATTTGGGTCTTTAAATTGAGTTAAGGATAGCTTGTTGATTTTAACATTTATGAAGTTCTTTTTGGTCCTTTTCATATTCTATCTTCTTCTTATTTGCCAATAAAGAAAAGGAAAAGTTCTGCCTTCTTTTTTTTGGGGCTGCAGTGAGGGGTGAATGCAGTGGAGGGGGGGGGATGTTCTTCGCCTCGTCACCAATTTGATTTAAATTGA
>NW_006241756.1:0-1219 GCF_000226075.1 Solanum tuberosum
AAAAAAAAAAAAACATAATAAGAACGAGATGAACTATTGAACATAGACCTCTCCTAGAAAAATGTATGTTTTAATAGCTCACAAAGAGGCAACACCTTTAAAGAGACATATTCCATATCACATATTGATCCTTGATTAACATATTGAGTAGGGGAGAAACACAAAACACTGGAAATCGAAACTAACCTAGCAGGATCTCAAGCTAAGCAATTGTCCTAAATGACATGACGAGATCAACAAATAATAGATTAGCCAAGCTCGAGGGAACCAAAATCAGTCAGAGTCACAACTATACATATAAAGATAAGTGACTCCAGAAAGAGGTAAAACTGAGCAGCCCATATCTTATGGAAAATACAAAACATGAGAGCCATGTAGTTATAAACCACAAAGAAGTTAGGACAAGAAAGCAACAAACTCACAATTTGATAGCTTTTTATAAACAAGCCTTAACAGGAAGGGAGGGAGAAAAAATAAATAGATAAATAAATAAAAAAAATCTTAAACTCCAATTTATATAAGTAACACAATAACCTGTTTTATATGTATAGGAAAAAAAAGCAACGTTTAGCTATGTTCAAAAGCTAAAACGAAAATCTTATATTACAAGTAAGACTAGACATCAAAATCGTTTAAGAAGAAGTACATGGAACATTAAGAGGGAAAGAAAGCAGCAACGAGATTCCTAAAATATATTGGACGAGTAAGATAGATGATACACATAGATCCGAAGTTAAAACGACGAGTTGTAAGTCAACAAATATTATGTTATAATTTATTAGAGATGAGAAACTATTTCACCATGAACTGTCTATTGAATTGATCGCACCTAAGATAGAAAATAAAAAGAAAATTCTCAACCTCAAAACAGGGAATTGGACAGCTGTAGATTAAATCAACTACATATTCATAAAGTTGAAGTACTTTTATTAAAATTATGTACAATGATATCCTCGTATTAACAAGAACCAAGAAACTTCATCAACCAAAATGAATTGCAAACCATTGGAAACGAATAGTGAAGTTCGTAGAGAGGGGATATTACCTTTTTCGGAGCAGCGATACTGGAGACGACGAGCTTGAGATGAACAGCAAATTTCACACCGAAACACGACTCCGAGAAACTCGAATGACCAAGAAAAAAAATGAGCGAGAGCCAAGACTGATTCGAACAACTTCAAAGATTTATTGGTTTAGATATATTTCTTCCTCTCAACAC
>NW_006241757.1:0-1219 GCF_000226075.1 Solanum tuberosum
CAAGTTCTAGCAACATCCTTCAATTGATACGCAGCTATATCAACTCGTTCAGTATCTACCACGTGCATCACATCAAAAATCTTCTTCAGCTCCTCAATGAAGTTCTCTGGATCCTCAGTAGTACTCGAACCCATGAAATTCAGAGGATTCATCCCCAAGAACTCACGAATCCTTGACGTGTCAGCTTCTTCATGTCGAGCTCCCCTTTGCTGACCAATCTGATTAGTTACAGCTTGACTCAGAATTATAATTACCTCTCTGAACTCGGCATTAGAAACTTCCCTTTGATGTTGCACTCCCGGTGCATAAGGCAACTCTTGCTCATCAACATAACGTCTAGGAAGACGCCCTCTGCCAACTCTTCATCGAGGCATGATTATCTGAAAACACGTGCAAGCACGGATTAGAAAGAAACTTTTTAGAGATTAACTCTAACGCACGAGATGAGTGTGAAAGAAATGAGAAATCTTCCTAAGTGTCTTAGCCTCCCAATTATAGATGTGGCACGCTTCACATTGATAACTAGGACTCTACGGACACGGCTTCATAGACTCCCTATGACTCTTGAATTCTGTGCTTTGATACTAAGTTTGTCACGCCCCGAGTCTACACCCTGGGTGGGACCGGCACCCCGGAGACCCATTGCTGGCCCCAAGCGAACCCTTGGCCTGGACTTTCTTAACTCAGCGGAAACCTAACTCAACAGAATAACTCAAATGCAATGCAAGGTTATAAAACAACTTAACTGATAAAAATCTGGCCAAAAAAGGCAACTCATGTCTCAAAAATAGAATATTTACATAGATGAGAGACTACAAAACTAACTGACTGACTGCTATGAAGCCTCTATAATACTGAGATGGATGTTGGGACAGACCCCGCAACATCCTAATAAAACAAATCTAAGAGAACAACATAATCGAGTCCTCCGGAAATCAAGGAGGCTCACTGTGACATCTTGCAAGTTGATAACTAGGAAGAAGCTTAAAAATTGGAAATTTTCATTTTTGGAAAGAATTTTAAAGTTCTGGAAATTTGGTTAAGTATGGGAAAAAGGTGAGTTTTGGTCAACTTTGACCAGCCATAACTCCTAGCTCAGGATGAGTTGGGTGTAGTTCCAGTTATGATTGCGAAGCTTGTGGAATGATCTTTCCAATCTTCTCGAATTTGCTCGATTCCGAGTGTTCGTATGAGTGAGTTATACCCTTTGGAAGTTGGG
>NW_006241758.1:0-1219 GCF_000226075.1 Solanum tuberosum
TTTCAAGAATAATGGATTGGTTAGGTGTCCTTGTAATTCATGTAAGTGCTTAAATTTTTTAAAACCATATAGAGTTATGGTTCATTTGTACCGTAATGGATTTAAGCCTAGATATTTTATATGGATTGATCATGGAGAAAGTGATGGATTGGATAGTATGTTTTATAATTTGATGCCTGTGGATGTATATAATATGATTGCACCACATGGCCAAATTAG
Organism: Solanum tuberosum; assembly: GCF_000226075.1. Lineage (NCBI taxonomy): Eukaryota > Viridiplantae > Streptophyta > Magnoliopsida > Solanales > Solanaceae > Solanum > Solanum tuberosum. The sequence goes on from NW_006241758.1 coordinate 220, forward strand.
GGTTGAACAGGTTAGGGTTGAACATGATAGGGTTCACAATGATGTTTTCGGGGTTCAAGGTAGGATGGAACCGGAACAATATTTTGATGAAGTTCCTAATGAAGAAACAAGGCGCTTTTATGATCAATTAGAAGAGTCTAGTCATCCACTATGTGAAGGGAGTCCGCATTCTGGCTTGTCAGTTGCGGTTAGATTAATGAATATTAAATCAGATTGGAATGTTCCTAATGCTTCTATGGACTCAATGGTTGATCTTTTGGGTGAACTAGTTAATCCAGAGTTTAACATACCAAAGAACTTCTATCAGGCAAAGCTTTTGGTGTCCAAGTTAGGATTGACGTATGATAGAATTCATTGTTGTATTAATGGCTGCATGTTGTTTTACAAGACTGATAGTGAATTAGAAAATTGTAAGTTTTGTGGACATGCTCATTATAAGAGGACTCCGGCTGGAAAGATGGTCCCAGTTCAGGCGATGCATTATCTACCTCTCATTCCTAGGTTAAAGAGGTTGTATGCATCGATGAGGTCTGCCCCACTTATGAGATGGTATCGTGAATATAGAAGGCCGCCGGGTGTCTTGTCTCATCCATCTGATGGTGAATCATGGAAGCATTTTGATAATGTGTATCCTGATTTTGCTAGTGAACCAGAAGTGTTAGATTGGGGTTGTGTTCAGATGGCTTCACACCATTCTGTAATAATGCTTCGCCTTATTCATGCTGGCCGGTATTTCTTACTCCGTATAATCTTCCTCTTGAAATGTGCATGACCAGTCCCTACATCTTTCTAAGTTGTGTTATTCCAGGTCCCCATAATCCAAAAAGTTTGATTGATATCTATCTACAACCATTGATAGATGAGCTCACACAATTGTGGTTTGAAGGCGTTTTGACTTATGATATATCAACTAAGCAGAATTTTGTTATGCGTGCTTCTTTAATGTGGACTATTAATGATAATCCTGCATACGGGATGCTGTCTGGTTGGATGACAGCTG
>NW_006241759.1:0-1219 GCF_000226075.1 Solanum tuberosum
GCGTGAGGAAGCGAGCAGTACGTTGCAATTTTGTCTCCTCTCCAACGTCCCTTTCGATTAATTAATGTCGCAGCAGTAGCAGGCACGTGATTTTCCCCACTTTCCTCTTCCGGAATGGGTTGAAACCGCAAGAAAAGGGTGCTTCACCCAAATCGTGAAAGTTTTTTGGGGGGTTTTGAATTTCAAATTGGTCCTTGTTACTATGGGATTTTGAGCCTTTTCCCTCCAAACTCGAAACCCTAATGATTTCCTTTTATATATATTTGCTTTTGTTCACTGGAAAAAGGAGATTTTTTAAGTGGCAAAAAATTTGGAGTCAAGGCAGAGAGAGTAGTTCAAGCAATTAGCCACAAAATACATTCGAAAAAAAAAAGGAGGGTAAACTAGGGCCTTTCGTTTGTTGTTCCGTTCGTGATTGCGTGGTGGGATTTACCGTCGCTTCCTTACTCGTCATTGTCCTAGTTCCCTGCACTCTAAAAGGTAATACACTTGTTGATTCAAGCATTCTCTGTTCTTAATGTGTCGGTGACTGATTTCTTTTTAACTGTATGAGCTTTCCAAATGTTGGTGTTCCGGGTGCACTTCAGTTTATTTGTTGGTTTTAAAGCGACATCCTAGCTTCTCTTATTTTGTTTTTGTCCTGAACATGACCTGAATACGGGCGTATTGATGTTGGGAGATTGTTTCGTTGGTTGCTGATTTTTATCTTCCTTGTCGTCTAAATAAGTCATGGTCGTGTTCGAAATATCATATTTGTCTTAGTTTATGTCTATTTGTTATGAACCTATTGAAAAAAATAATCAGTGCTCAACCTCGTGTAACCTTTTCTCCTTTTAATATTTTCCTTATCTTTCTCGTTCCAGCCTGATGTCCATAGTTGCGCTTTAGTTTTGTTTGCTATTGTTTGTTGTTGAGTTCCGGATGATTTAATATGATGTGTCTTTCTTTAAGCTATGTCAGTGTAGTCGGATTCTTCTATTCAAATCTATATTTCTTCGTTTTCGATGTCTTAAGACGTCAAAATGGACACTCATTTTGCTAATGTTGATGGTATGAGCTATTTCTTCTTCAAATAAAAGATGATCTCTCAAACTGTCTAATATGGAAATTGGATGATATATTACGTACTGTTTGAGATCAAGTTGCGGCAGCTCTCCCTTTCTTGTTATATTTGTTTGGTTTTGGCATCTCAAACTAGCGTGTCAGTATTCATGGCTAT
>NW_006241760.1:0-1218 GCF_000226075.1 Solanum tuberosum
TTACACGATACAACAAGAACATACCTAGTGTAATCCCCAAAAGTGAGATATGAGGAGGGTGGTGTACACGCAAACCTTACCCCCCCACAATCAAATGCCTCTAGTTATAGATGACAGTATAGAGAAAAAAAACAATCTTTGAAGAACCAGAAGTGCTGTTTAAATAATAAAACATGATCAAATTGTGTATGAATCAGAACAAGTGACTATTGTTCTGTTGTTGTATCTGAATGGAGAAAATTCAGAGTGGTATAACTTATAAGTATCAATGTCTGAGATTTCTTGAACGTTACATTTGGTTCTTATTCCTCGGCTACGATGGCACATTACAGCCACAATCAATAAAACATGAACACACATCAAATACAGTAAGAAACCAAAGAGTTACAAAACTGTGGATCAGTCGTTCCACTTATGAAATGCAATTGGCTTCGCTGTTTGAGCAGTGAGCCAAATGAAGCAAAAACCATGCGCGCCAACCAGGCTGGTTGAACCAGCAGCATGCGATTATTTTAGACCTGTACCAATAGCATGGTGTAAGTTGTTGACGAGTAGGTCACAATGGAAAAAAAATATGAAACTCACCAAGAAAAATGGAGGAACATGTTACTACCAATTGAAGTTTTATCAAAAGCCATAAGGTGAGATAATTACTAAATGCAACCGAAAATCCATAGGTAATTTCACTAGCATCTGTCATAGCAAATGGAGAAAACATGCATAAGCTTATCACCACGATTTGATATTACGATTACTATTCCAAATGATGTGTAAATTGTTACTGGATGCTCCTATCTCATGCTACTGGCTAGTATTTTAACAAGTTATAGGCTCCTTGGGAAAGGGGAGATAGCAGATAATTAAACATTACTTTTGGAATACGAAGCACAAATCAAAGAGATTGATGTTAAGGGAAGATTTAACTAACCTTTCTAAGAAGCTGTCTGTACATCAGAATCAGGAGGGAATACAGAAAGCTCGAACTTCTGGGATTTAGCAGTTTGCAGCTTGTTTTTTTTGGCTTGTATCTCTCGGGCAGATTTTGCTGCTGATTTGGTGGAATTTTGCAAATCCATCACTTGGAGGCTGCGTATATCGGCCAGGCCAATGGGGATCTTCTCAAGTTTATCACATGATATGTGAAGATGTTTAAGTCTCGGGAAGTGATCACCGGAAGCATTCCAAGAAACTAAGTTTGCCCTTTCAATGCATAACACT
>NW_006241761.1:0-1218 GCF_000226075.1 Solanum tuberosum
ATAAACATTAACAGAAAATAACTAATCAAAAGTTATTTAGTTACACCAAAGAAGAATCGACTTTACTGACAAGTGGCGTGGAAAATATGATTTATTGAATTTCGAGCAGGAAGAGGGAAACAACGCGAAATCAGAAATACTTATCTGTTACTAATAAAGTTTCTGTTGAAAATATAGCCAATAATGTAATGCTTAAGCATTTCTTCGAAGTGAGAATAGTATGACTTACAATGTTATAATCCACTTCTTGTAATGACAAAATTTGAGATAAATTTTAAAATTTGACTGGAATAGATAGAAAAAGCTGACTCTTGTTCATAGTTATCTATCCCAATATCCCGATAGCATCTCATGAGTTAACAAATTTTGAAGTATTCACAGAAGTGTAAACAAGATTTTTTCAAAATCATTACCTAAGCTGTCAAGGGCCATGCCATGATCCTCTATCTGACACGACAACTTGGGACCTTCTCGCATTCGATGATATGTTCTTCATCCTCCAGAGGTGTGTTGATGTCCACTCTGTTTTCCACATTTGCATGTGAAGTAGAACTCCATGATCATTTGGAACGGAGAAAAGAAAATGTGATCGTATAACAAATCACCATACCCATAAAAAGAAAAAATGAATATTCGACAAAAAAACCAACAATTTATACATCAAACACATAGTAACATACTTTTTTGAAGAGTTTGATCGCCAATTGATAAGAGATGATCACGAGATAGCAAGAAAGTGGTTTAAGAAGCATTGTCAGTCATCCAAAAACAATATAAGAACATATATATTACCATAGACACCGACTGAATTTCACGTGCCAATCACGGTAAAATTTTCACATATCACACACAAACTTAGCGTGTTTTCCTTCGGATTGCTTTAGTTCTTCAAGATCAGCATCTAAAAGCAGGGAAGCATACTCTTATTTTAGAGGTGAACAAAATTATTAAAGGTCCAAAATATAGAAGCATTCGACATATTTAAGCAGTGAACATTCACCTTTCAATTGGACTTGTGTTGTAATGTTGATGCCTACAACATCAATATTTGCCCCCCACGTAAACACAACATCAGCAGCCTCAGGGTCCCCATATATATGCTTCGTCAGCAAACTAAGCAAATGAGTAAACAGTCACGTAAACACAACATCAGCAACCTCAGGGTCCCCATATATATGCTTTGTCAGCAAACTAAGCAAATGAGTAAACAGTAACAAA
>NW_006241762.1:0-1218 GCF_000226075.1 Solanum tuberosum
TAACGTCAAAAGTTCTAGAATTCGCTGTAAATTAACAGTTGGAAATTTTTATGATTATTCACGTGAATTGGAACAGAAGTAACATATATTATTTTAAAATGACGCAAAAAATACTATAAATCACAACAAATTAATAACTTCAAATATATTTTTTTAAAAACATTTTTTTTTATTGATTCTTCAAAATTCCTTTATATCACATAAATTGAGGGAAAAATAGTAACATATATTGGGCACGTGCTGACACGGACACCAAATATCTAGTATAATAATAATATGCTTGAATTCATAAGTTGAAAAATACAACAAATTTCATGCTAGAAATTGTATAGATTAAATTCATAAAATAAAAATACAATATGCGTGTCCAATGCTTATGAGATCAGTACACTAGATATGTTGTTGCAGCAAATAGTAGATTAGAATTCATAATATTAAAAAAAAAAACATGTGTGTTCAATGCTTGCTAATAACCTTAAAGATAAACCAATAGAGTTTACATTCTGAATCCGTCTCCGAACAGAGTAAAAATCAAGAAGGATAAGCTTGAATAACAGATTGAACAGCATTAATATGACTAATAGTGTGTCTACCAAATCCAGCTTCATTCAAAACATAAGCCCATTCTTTAGAAGTTCTCTCTTTCCCATTGCTTGTGTGAGCCATCATCACCATATCCAACATTAAACCAACATCTTTGAGCTTCTCATTATTTGATCCTCTTATAATACTTTCTTCTTTTTGTAATTTTCCCCACCATTTTTTATTCTCATAATTTTATGTAATTTAAAAAATTTAAAAATAATATATTTGTATCTATCAAATATGAAAAAAAAAAAGATACGAATTATATAAAAAAAATTGAATAAATAAAATTCATAACTTAAAATTGATCTGAAATATTAGAGGAAAGAAGAATAAAAGAATTTTTTATAAAAAAAACAAGGGGAAAAGAAGAGAAATGGACAAGTGAACGAATGTGGAGTAAAATGTATGGGAAAAATAATAACAATGTAAAATAAAATGAATAGGACCCAAATAATTTTTTATTCATAAATTAAGTAAGGCGGGAGAGAGAAACAACAATATTGAATAGGAAAGGTAGGACCTACATATTTTTTTAATTTAAAAATAATGCCTCACATATCAAGTCATACTTGTGCCTCTTCCACCATAAAATTTTTGAGTCAATTCCCTAAATGGTCACCCAAGTTTAGG
>NW_006241763.1:0-1218 GCF_000226075.1 Solanum tuberosum
AAATTTCTTGTCGTTCATCTCATTATGCACTATTTACTTCAAGCTAAAGGGATGAGTCTGGATATATAGAAATCTATTTGCCGGAACATTGTTCGCTTATTTTACATTGTCTTTAAACATCCATCTCTTCATTATGTGCTACTGTTTGTCATATGATTAAAACAGATGAAGAGATAAGTCTTGGTTGTCTTACATTAATCTCGAAATGCCAGTGTCTGTCCTCTTGTTCCAGTGCCAGTTAGATTGTTCCCTGTTGAATCGTAGGAGCTCGAGTGGGCTGTCTCTATTTGCTTTAGTTTAAGGCGAAATTAAGTGTTTTCCTTTTCATCTACATGTTTAGATTGCTCAAGAAATGAGTTGGCTTAACTTTTCTTTCCATGCTTAGTTTAGGCGTATATTTCATCCTATCTTGAGCAGTCGTAAGTATGTCATATCCAAGTTTGCATTTATTGTCAGTTTGCTTGATTTCGGGTTTGATTCAAATTCATGATATCATATCGTGTCATACTTTTCCAGCATGCCTTAGTTTCTTTTTGTGCCTCGTTTTGTTTCTATTTGGATAGTGTTCAGCTATTTATTCACTGCTGGAAGATGGAAGGTGTTTGGATTATTTTGATCTAGTGCAAATCACTTGTAATACTTATCATGCAGTGCATCGAGTGAATAGCCAATTTGTTTATCTCATTTAGGATTTAGTTTTATATTGAATTTGTTGGAAAACAGTAGCTTAAGTAGCCATATTTTATTATTAGCATGACTTGGGTTATTAGTATCTTTGGGATTTGTACTCATTTTTAGGTATCCACTGTTTAGTCCAATCAAGTTATTTGTTATATATTAATTTAGGTGTTGTTATGATTTGCCTTGGATATATTGTTGCTCTATTATTTTGGACACTAATCCTTACTATCATTTTTGTCGCATGTGATGCCGTCCGAGTCTCTTGTGGACTCCCTCCCTCCTTGCATATCGAATTGGGCCATGAAGGCCCAATCTTGCCTCTTATCGAGTCTGCCGAGTTAATGGAATTGAAGAATATGGCTAGAAAATTAGAATTGCAGGTCTCGAAACAGATGTGTACAACCTGATACACCCCAAAAATGGGCCAACGACCCTTTTAAAATCCCAGCTCTTGTATTGTGTTACAATTGGGCTAAAGGCCCATCTTTTATTTGAGTATTCTCTTGTTAGTTTAGGACAGGTACTAAGTTTTGGGCC
>NW_006241764.1:0-1218 GCF_000226075.1 Solanum tuberosum
GCCATGAGTTACGACGAGCGTCGTTCGGATAATGTTTGAGTTTCCGGTTTGCTAAAGACGGATCTTTACGGGTTTGTTCTCTTGTTTGATTTGTTACTTAATTTATTTTAGTTTGATATTTGAACGTGTGATTTTGTGCAATATGCTCATGTGAAAATCAATGTCATATGTATCTCATACTAGGCATGTGCTACTATTTATGACTCTATGAATTTGTTGGTTTAATCCTTGTTTATATGATTTTAGACATTTGAAATAGAATGATAATCGTATGATTCACACTAATGCGGTCCTCTTTTGCTTAAGTTAATTCACATCCCTTAATATTTGCTAATCTATCTTAATTGATATAGTATATATGGTTTGATAATTGATTCCTTGACTTAATAGGATATTTAATTAATTTGTGTCTAAATGTTTATTTACCATAAAAATCGAAAGTGTTTTCTTTGCTGATTATAACCCTTTGTCATGCTAACTGATTTCAATTATTCCCTTTAACTTTCTTGTTAAATAATGACTTATTAGTTGGCTTTTCTAGGTTGACTTGCTAATAATCCTCATAATTGATTTACTTAATAACTGTGATTGACTCCTTTAATTTTAATAATCTTTAGTCTACCATAAGTCATTATAATTTGTTTAAATATGGAGGAATTTGATTGCATACTTACTGGAAATTGATTCTTTCTCTCTTGTTGAAAACTTGGTCAAATCTTGTTTACTTGTTTTATCTATGGTAAAGTATTTAATTTGATTGGCCAAGTTAGGGGTATTTACAATGCGATTACTACTGCCTTGCCATAAAATGTATCCTGTTTGTCTGATCTTGTGTGGTATCAATTAATCGGTTTTCCTTAATTGCTTTTTACTTGTGCTGCTTGCCTTAATTAAAATGAAGCAATTGTCTGTCTTGTTTTATATTTTAGTAAAATCATGTCCTTTTGGTAAAAAAGATCTTATTGATTGGTAATCTTCTTGGTAAGGAAATATAATCTCCCGTAATTGCTCTTTGCTAATTATTCTGTACTCCTCATTCACTATATAAACAGAAGTGTTCTCATTCACTGGGGGGATGGTTTTACACTCTTATAGTCTACACTCTCTTACATTCTAACACATCCGGATATTGGCTTACACTCTAAAAAAAGAATACTAAAAAAATATTGCTCTCTACTTTTAAAAAAATTTAAGCTTTTCGGTAAACATAAAGGTTCC
>NW_006241765.1:0-1217 GCF_000226075.1 Solanum tuberosum
CCGCATAACAATCCACAAATGACTGCATCTCATGCTTTGCACAGTTATCAATGAGGATGTGAATGTTTGGTAACGGAAAATTATCTTTCGGGCTAGCTTTGTTGAGATCTCTGTAGTCAACACAAATTCTGATCTTTTCGTCTTTCTTGGCAACCGGAACAACATTGGCTAACCAAGTTGGATATTGTGTCACTTCCACTACCTGAGACTCGATCTGCTTTGTAATCTCCTCTTTGATCTTCAAACTCAACTCAGGCTTGAACTTTCGAGTCTTTTGTTTTACTGGACTGAAATCTGGGTTAATTGAAAAGCTTGTGGGACACCATATTTGTACTCAACCCTGGCATATCTCTGTAAGACCAGGCAACACATCAATGTACTCCCTGAGCAAACGAACCAGGTCCTTCTCTGGACTTCAGTCAGATGGACACTGATTCTGACTTCTTTGACACAATTCTCATCTCCGAGATTCACAGTTTCAGTTTCTTCAAGATTTGGTTTGTGCTGATTCTCGAATTGTCGAAACTCCTCAGCAACATGTTCGAGTACCTCATTTTCTTCTTCATATTCCTCACACTCATCATCACCTGCCTCATTTCGTTCACTCGGTTCATGACATGACATGACATTGGCAGGTTTTAAATTAATATTACTGAAATCATAAACAAACAAAGTTAGGAAAGCAAAATATAAACAGATAAGTACACAAATAAATTTCGATAAAAGAGGCTTTTCATTTGTATTGAAAGATAAGCACAAACTTTGGCCGTGGTCGAGGGCCATTTTGCCTTTTTAAACATCACGAAGGAATTTAAAAGTTTCAAACAAATAACAATTGCATAAAGGGTGGGTCTCGGGCCTCTTTCGGACTACCACCGATTTTAAAATAAACAAAGATGCATGTCTTTTCTACCCAGATGAGCGGGAAATCAAGAGTGGGGTGGAGGTCCAGTTCTGCAATCGCTCCTCAGGTTCTGCATCACGGATGCCTGATGTCCCAGCCTCTCCGTCGATGACCGCATCAATCTCCTACAAAAAGGCCACAGATTCCCTTCCCCGAGACCACCATCGTTGACATTTTCTCGTACCGGAAATGATTGGTACAGATGAGGAATTGGCCTAGCCAATGCTTGATTAACACTCTTGCTCTTCATCTCTGCTTCGTCAGCATCTGTTGGGAAATACCCCAAACCAAACTTTGCTCCTTTGGAGGGAAT
>NW_006241766.1:0-1217 GCF_000226075.1 Solanum tuberosum
ACAATTAATCTGATAATGATTCATTCATAAACTGAGGAATGTATAATTGGATATATTATGACTGGAATACTGAATAACTCAAAATACTGACATGTAGATACTTATACTTGAAAACACCTTTTTAGATAACAATTCAACATCATATTATACTATGATCATTGATGACTTGGGAAGTCATACTGCATAAACATTGATGGTATATCTAGATACCATACTATTCATACATTGATGACCTACTCAATTGTCATGCTAATCATGTTTTAAAAGGGTTTTCTCAAAAACTCAGTTTAAAACTCAAGTGTTGTATATCTGAATAACTAAAATATCTGACCTAGCATGTGTAATTCAAGAACTAATGAAATACATAGCTAGGGTTCTGAAGTTTATGTAAGAAACTGATAAATAATATGATAATCTGATTTGGAACATTTAAATAACTAATTCATGATGATCTGTTATAATTCTAGAAACCCTAGGTCTGTTCATAATCATGGAATCAAGAATCTGACTGAATTTTAAGGACCTAATGGGGCGAAAGGAACCCACCAGTGAAATCCCACATACCTGGTGACGAATTTCACGGAGAAATCCTTCGATTTTCTGGGCTGGAACTGATGGAACCTTGCTGCGTTCTTGAACTAGGGTTCTTGACCTTTTTTCTCCTTTCTTGATTCTAATTTTCTAAGTTTTGATTAATGATTTGACTTAGGTAAGTTCTAGTTATGTTTCTAGGTTTAAACTGATTAAAACCTCATAATTTAGGGTTTAAAACGACGTATCTTACGGGTTAAACGAAATAGGAAAAGACCAAAAGACCCCTGAATTAACTGCTGTCGGAGTGATCGACGGACTGGACTGACGGTCCGTCAATCAATCGACGGTCCGTCGATTGGGTCCGTAGGTCGAGTCTGCCCGACTGGGCTTCACTAAAACGAGCATAACTTTTTACTCGGAGGTCGGAATTAAGCAAACTCGGTGATGTTGGAAAGATAATTCAATTATCTATTATACCATAGTTAATGGGACACACAATTCCTTTTGTGCTAAAATTTATGACCATATGAATTTGACTAATCAATAATCTTCATCTAACTAACTGTTGACCCTCATCTACGGTCAGACCTACGGACCGTGGATCGAACGACGGTCCGTGCTGGTCAACGGTAGTTTGAGTCAGAGGGTGGGTAGGGGAAGTCTCGATCCACGGATACAGACCA
>NW_006241767.1:0-1217 GCF_000226075.1 Solanum tuberosum
TTTTTTTGTCCTTTATAATTTCTCTATTTCTAAAATAAATAAAAATAATAAATTAGATAAGGGTAAGGTAATACATATTTTTATATTTATATATATATATATTACCCTTATATATCTTTCTTTTTTTTATATATAATATTATTACCCTTATATATATATTACTGATACAACATAAATTTAATAGGCTCTCATTCAAGAACAAATTTTGCTCCCTTTCTCAGGTATTATTTCTTCCCTTTTCATCTTTTCCCTCTTCCCAGTTTCAATTCTTCTTCCAGATTCTGCTTATCACCAAAACAGAAAAAAAAAAAACACAAAATTGTAGTTATTAGTTGGAAGTCAATTACTATAGTATTACATTTGTACTGATATTGCAAATGTAAAACCCAAAGTAATAACCTCCCTTATGAGTTTCCTGTTTCATAGCTCATATTTAATGCTTTCAATAGTATTCAATCTTTCATAGATATAACATGGACCCAGGAGTATGCTTTTACCTTAATCCCCAACATCATCAAAATATCGCCACAGTAGCTGTTTTCTTTTGCTTTTTTTTTTCGCTTTCTTGTTTTTTAAATTTTAAATAGTACCATCAAAGTTTAGTTTCTATGAATAAAGTTTTTCATATTGTTTTTGCTAAATGTATAGTCATTTCACCTGAGTTTCAGAGATAATTGTTCCTCTTTTAATATTCAGCAACATTTTTTGTCCCTGTAACAGCTTTTCTGTCAAAAAATAATTGTCCAAGTGTACTTTGCACGTTAATAATGCCTGCTAACTGATTTAATGTCTTCATTGCGCTTCGCTAAAGGGCCCTAACAAATTTACACATGACTTTACTTCTACTATGACAAGACTATTGTTTTTCTTTTCATTTGTTCTTCATTTTGTTTTTGCTTGCAAAATACAAACTTTATTATCTTTCCGCTGTTTACATCTCATATCACCCAATAGTAACAAGTACAACACTGAAGTAGTATAGTTTGTTTGCTCACTTTGGCTGTAGCTCCTTTCTTTGTATCCAATTATCAAACTGCTGCTTCAACATTCTACAATTGTACAGTAGTATCTCATGACTGAAAAAGAACTAATAGCACATAAATGGTTACCCCATCAAGATAACAGCAAAAGTCAATAGTATCATACATCCTAGGTCATCTCTTATGAGTTTGTGCTGTACGTTCATTCTTTCTCCTAAGTTGCTTTTACAAGAGTTT
>NW_006241768.1:0-1217 GCF_000226075.1 Solanum tuberosum
ATAACACAGATGTAAAATTATTCACTTATATTGAAACCTAAACAAAGACATATCTAGAATTTTATAAAAGTTTTAATATGTAAAACTTGATTAATGTAAAGTATATTTTTATGGAATTAACATGTAGGATATTACCTGAAGGATATACACTTGAACTAATGAATGCGCCTAATCTTACTAGGATGCAAGTGGCAACCTATCTTCAAGTACATCCTTAAGAAACATTCATCACGTCAAGAATGTCATTCGAGTAACAACTATAGGCTCATGATAGCCATTAATATACAAAACAAAATGAGTGTGGCGGCTAAGTGAAATTTAGGGTTTGATGGATAAAGGAAGAAGAGTGAAGCTTTTACAGATCAAAAGAAACCTTGAGCTTCTTAAAAGTTTTTTAATTACCTCTATGATTTGTATTATTTGTCAATTAGTCCTTCTAAACTTTTGACTACATGCACATATAGACCTTTTAATTTAGCATTAAATGTCAATTTTATATTTAAACCTTTTTAATAGTTAGTCAAATATATTCACATGATAAATGTATCTCCTCAACATCTCACGTTGATATGAAAAATAACATGACTTATACTTATAGTGTATTTTCTACGTAATCGTTTGGTAGCTAGTAAAGAAGCAATTTTTTCATGTATTAGACTCACATGGTTTTGGTAATTTCTATTCTTTTCTTATTGAATATTCCAATTCAACATATTTGAAGTCTAAATTTCTTACCAACATCAATGTGAAGGATAAAAAATTAACACCATCACAACAACTCTCTCAAAAGATAATAAATTATTTGCATAGAATATTTGCATGCCTCTGATGAATTCAAACTATGTATTTCAATATTACTTAGTAAAGATTTTATATATTTTAGTTATCCTAAAGTTAAAGATGTGTATTTCTATACATCACTAGCAACCTTCATTTGCTTCACTGTTCCCTCGACCCCCTTACACATCCTCCATAAAAAGTTGAAGTCTTTTCAACCTTGCTTTCCATATAGCACCCAATCTATCATCTTCTCTTTTTTTGTGTTAGTCGTTCTATCTGCAAATTTAGGAAATTTTATTCATCTCCTCTTTTTTTGTGTAACTTGCCCTATCTGCAGATTTAGGAGACTTTATTTATAACAGAACTATTTCTCAAGTAGTATGTAATAAATTTGCTAGCTTGGAAAATATTATAAATGCACTAATTGAATTTATTCT
>NW_006241769.1:0-1216 GCF_000226075.1 Solanum tuberosum
TTTTTTATTTATCTAAAGGGAAGTGAACTAAAAGGGAAATTTCTAAAGGGAATAGTTCATAAAATATCAACAAACCTAATATAAAAATAAAAACTAAGTAATAAAATATATACTTTAATTCGAAAATGACATGAAATGACCATTCTTGGGGGAATTTAATTAAATTGAACCATAAGATGATCAAAGTATTAGTCGAATACAATAAAATAAATAAGAGAGGGAAAGGAAGTAATCAAATTTGGGCCAAAGCTGCTGATTTTAAATCAGTTCCCGTTTTTGTATACGCAAGTCGTATATCAGTGCATACGACTCGTATATCAGCCTCATTTCCTGTATTTTGAACCATATACCAAATGTATACAATCCATTTTGACCCCTGCAACCTGTATTTCCATTTTTAAACCCGTATTTGTTGAACTAGACCCGTATATCAGTGTATAAAGGCTGTATACAGCAGGTATACAGTCCCTTTTCAGCCTTTTCGGACATCAAAAATTCACTTCCAGCCCATGTACTTCCCGTAACCTGTTCGTCGGCTATTTTTGGACTCGATAGGAAAACATAGAATTGGGCCTATGAAGCCCAATCCACGAAACGCAAAGGGAGGGAGCCTCCAAAGACTCGGAAAGAGGCAGCTCATGCATAGAAAAAGAATAAAACAAGATAGAAATTAGAAATGAATCATACTTTAAAGTTTTACAATATAAGTATATCACTAAGGCATAAAAAATAATAATAATAAGGTGAAACACATGATTGATTAGTTCACTATACTAATACTATGCAAAGGTGACGAAGGAAAGCACACAATATCCAATAAATCTTTCTCCTATATTGACTCTCATATGATAAGATGAAGTGCTAGAAATATGGTTACATATAGGCAATTAGACTAGTGATGACCAAATGAGTAATATGTTTATGCCTAACTATCTAGGTAAAGACAAATGATAAGGTGGCAACTATTAATCAAAAATGGGGTGAACTGTAGGAATATATGTCACTTAAGCCTAAGATGCGGCACAATGCTAAACAAAGATGATAATAAATCCATGTGTTAATAAAATGGAACAAACCTAAGCATTTGTTCACGAGCAAAATAGTAGGCATGAGGAAATAAAATAAAACAAAAATCGATATCACTTAAACTCTCAATCAAGACAGAGGAATAACATCTAATTTATGCAAATCTCAAAAGAAGCATGACTATTCTTAA
>NW_006241770.1:0-1215 GCF_000226075.1 Solanum tuberosum
CAAAAACTGATACAAAGAAAGTTGAAAGAATGGTTTGTCAACATCACTGTAGTATTAGTATATATATAAAAATTAGTTTCAATTCTGTAACCGTTTTTTTTTAACTCATTTATTAGAGAGGTTTGCAAACCGTGTGATTGAATTCTTTTGAAATTTAAAATTTATTTTAAAAACTTTTTTAAGAATTTAAACCGTTTATGTACTTTTTAAAAATCTGCTAAACAAATTCAGTTTTTTTTTTCAATACTACTTTTATTAAAAAAGAAAATCAGCATCCAAAAAAGAAGCAGATTTAAATTTTTTAAATAGTTTAAGAAAATATAAATTAAAAATATTATGTAACTCTTTAAGAAAATATTTTTTATAATTTTTAAATAGTTTCTTACTTCCTTATTAAAAAGTATAAAATATTGTTAAAGTATTTTATAATTAAAGTATAAAATATTGAGAACTTCTTAAATTATATATCAATTAAAATGAAAATAAATTGTTAAATTATGTTTATAATAACATTATATTTGGATTATTATTATTATTATTATTATTATTATCATTATCATTATCATTGTCATTATCATCAGTTCTATTTTTTAGATAAAAGGTTATATGTTATTAAGAAAATATTTATATTAAAATGCAAAAAAAATAATCTGAAATAAAACTTAAAATATTAAATGATATTTAAATGATAAATTTTAAAAGAAACTTCCGTACTTGGGGTTTTTAAAATATAAATAATTTTAATTTAAAAGTTCTTCAGTTTGTTTAGAAGTAGGAGTGTAATGGGAAGTATTAAAACTTCCTATTTAGTTGGGTATTTTTTTTTAATTCAAACTAAAGATTAAAAAACCATATTTTTTTCCATACGTGGTTTATTTTAAAATAAATAATTATAATTTAAAAGTTGTTCAATTTGTTTAGAAGGGAGAGTGTAATGTGAAGTTTTAAAACTTCCTATTTAGTTGGATAATTATTACTAATTTTTTTCAAAATAAAGATTAAAAGGACATATTTAGCTGGCTATTTTTTTTTTTTAAAAATAATACATTATTATTAGTATTATTATATTATATTATATTATTATTATTATTATTAGTTTAATTTAAACAGAAATCTATTATTATTTTTATTATTATTTTGATTATTTTATATATAGGTAAAGATAGAACTTATAGATTCTAGGTTATATTAAGATAACTACTGATAAAATAAAAG
>NW_006241771.1:0-1215 GCF_000226075.1 Solanum tuberosum
AAGTCTTCTAATTCCCAACTTAATGCCATTGTGACTGATAAGGTCCCGACTCAGTTGCATCACAATGCAACTGAGCATATTAGTGCTGCCCAGAAAAGTGTTACCCAGACGCAGGTACAGGTCAATGAGACCAGACCAAAACAGGGGCATAGGGAACCTGTAGATACTCAGCATAACTATGGAAAGGATGCTGGGAATTATCCTCCTTTACAAAGTCATTTCCCCCAAATTTCCAACAATTTTGTTAGACATAACTCCCAAATTGCATAGAACAAGCAGGTAGTTCAAGATCACTCCACTCCTAAGGAACCAAACAAACACAACGAGCAGCATCAGCCTAACAAGAATGCAGTTCAAGAACCTGCTCCGTACACTGTGGTCCAAACTTATGCTACCAGACTTAGATACAATCAGGCTAAAAATACTACTCCTGTACTGTTTGAAAAGCCTAAGGTCACAACCAAGCAAGGAAAGATGGCTGTGATATTTAAGGAGGAGGACTTTATGACAAATTGGGCTACAGATTGTAGGTTCACCCTTATTGGGAAATTCAGTAATGCAATGCCTAAGATGGAACTGATCAGAAAGAGTTTCATAATCCAAACTCAATTATCTGGAGGAGTCAAGATAGCTCATTACAATTCTAGGCATGTCTACATTGATCTTGATAATGAGTTGGATTATATTACGGTTTGGACAAAGCAAAAAATGACCATAGAGGGCCAGCTTATGAGGATCCAAACTTAGACTCCCACCTTCAAACCTGAAGAGGAAACTCCTCTTGTTCCAGTATGGGTATCACTGCCAGGTTTACCATGGCATTGTTATAAGAAAGAAATCATAACTGCCCTCTTGTCTCCTATTGGGAAGGTTCTTTACCTCGACAATGCATCAGCTCAAAAAACAAGAGGTAGTCTAGCCAGAGTTAGAATTCAGATTGACCTTACCAAAGAAAAGCAATAACATATTTGGTTTGGTTATGATGAAGAAGACATGACTAGAGGAAAGTGGCAAGCCATCGAATATGACAACATTCCAGACTACTGTAATTACTGTAAGCATCAAGGGCACATGATACAGGCATGTACAATCAAGCAAAGGGATGAGAATTACCAAAAAAGAAAAGAGATGGAAGCAAACAAGAAAAGTAAGCCAAAGAGTGATCAAGAGAAACAAGACAACACTACTAGTCCAATCATAAGAGAAGGCAAGCAA
>NW_006241772.1:0-1215 GCF_000226075.1 Solanum tuberosum
CAAGACCAAAATCTTTTTCTACTCTAGCTCTTTTACTGCTTCTTAACTCAAAATCATCAACTTCTTTATTCATCAACTTCTTTATTTTTCAAAGTAGAAGTAGAAGAACTAGGTAGTGACAAAATATTTGTTCAATCTTTTGACCCCCACTATTTTTAGAATAAAAAGGAAACTTATTTTCATGAAAAATAGCATTACCTGATTCTATCACAATATTATCTTCAAGATTGAAAAATCTATAGGCTGTACTATTTGAAGCATAACCAAGAAAAGCACAAGTAGTAACTTTCTTATCCAATTTTGTAATCTTGGGATCCATTAGCCTCACAAAGGCTAGACAACCCCAAACTCTTAGATATCCCAAACTTGGGTTGTAACCTTTCCAATATTCAAAGGTGTCAATTTAGATTTTTTATGAGGCACACGATTCAACACATAACAAGCAGTTAAAATAGCTTCACCCCAAAAATTTAAAGGTGCATGTGACTCAATAAGCATGGCATTAGTCAATTCAACCAAAGTTCTATTTTTCCTTTCCGCTATTCCATTAGATGAAGGAGAGTAAGGAGGAGTAGTTTCATGAATTATTCCCAATGATCTAACAAAAGAATTAAACTCATTTGACTCATATTCACGGCCTCTATCACTTCTAATTCTTTTTATTTTCCTTTCAAACTGATTTTCAACCTCATGGAGATAAGTTTTGAAATTTTCAAAAGCATCACTTTTATTTTTCATCAAGTAAACATATGTAACCTTAAAAAAATCATCAATGAAAGTGATAAAATATCTATTACCTCCACGAGTTAAAATTCCACCAAGTTCACAAATATCAGTATGAACTAATTCTAACAAATCAGTTTTTCTTTCAACTTGAAAATGAGGCCTTTTAGTGATTTTGGCTTTACTACAAGCCTCACATTTTTCAAAATTCTTTTTAACCATTGGGATTAATCCTAAACTACTCATGATTCCAACATAATGGTCATTAATATGACACAAACGAGCATGCCAAAAATTGGTAGAAGAAAGCATGTAAACAGAAGTAGAAGCTTTATTCATTTCAACATTCAGTTTGAACATCTCATCACATGCATACCCCTTTCCCACATAAATACCCTTCTTCACTATTACATATTGATTAGACTTAATAATCTGTTTAAAGCCTGCTTTATTAATAAGAAAACTAGACATCAAATTTTTCCTCATAGAAGG
>NW_006241773.1:0-1215 GCF_000226075.1 Solanum tuberosum
TATTATCACTATGTATCTAATTGTATGAGCAGTAGAAGCAGAACTTAAATAAGGTGGAGCAGTACTTTTATTGTTCTCTTCTTTTTTTTTTTTTTTTTTGATGAAAATACTTTTGTTTTATAAAGTCTTAATTTGATGTCTAATTATATGAATGTTGGAATCTGAACTTATGTAGAGGCCGAGTAATACTTTTATTTTCTGTTTATTTATCCTTTGAAATACTTCTATTTCATTGAACTTTTATTTGATGATTTCAAATTTTCTTATATATAATTCATTTTTTTTAGGTTGGTTCATAAGTACGTATATACACAAATTCAAAGTTATATTTCTTTTATATGCATTTATTTTTTGCACCATATAATTATTGGCTTATATTGTTTTCTTTTTTTTCCTACCATATTGTTAATATCTCACAATGATTGTGTTGTATTTCATAATTCAAAATTTAGAGATGACAGAATTAATAATTTTGAATGAGTCAAAGAAGACGAAGGGTACATATTCATGTCAATTAAATATTTTAACAATGATTATTTTTATAACAAATAAATACTATTTTTTTGTAGGCGTACACTATGAACTTTATAATGATCTACTAACCATCCCAAGGAAGACATATGTTGATCGAATTTCTCTAAAACTATTACAAAACACTACTCTCCATCGATGACAACTTATCGATATCTATGCATCAATAAAAAAGTGGAGGCTACTATTCCTTAAAAAGAAGACAGAAACTTTAAGGCATTAAATATTTTGCAACTATAGTGCCGACATTTAAATTATGTGTTGTGACATATTAAAAAAGTACTCTTAAAAAGTTGAATAATTGATATATTATAAGAATTGTATATTTGAAGTCATTGTGGTACTACGTTTGAAATTCACTTGATAACAATTTTTTTGTATGATGTGCCTTGCAATGATGATAATTTCAGTTGAATATAATCGTTCATTGATTCGAGCTTATATTTTACACATCGTACACTTATATTTTAGAAGTATTTATATTAATTAGCACCGTATACATGTGCAACGTACGTGTTTGAAAACTAGTATATATATAAAAGAGAACTCTAGGCCCGCCTATGTGGCGCCACCACAAACAAGGATTCCTTTTTAATTTATTTATTTCCAAAATTAGTCTTCCCTTTCATGAAAAATTGTGACTGTTATTAAAAGTTGTGACTTTTATGAAGAGTTGCGACTTTT
>NW_006241774.1:0-1215 GCF_000226075.1 Solanum tuberosum
GAACAGCCGCAACCTTATAATCTTGGATGATGTTTGGAAGGCTCTTGATCTAAAGAGACTTGGAATTCCAAGTGGAAGCGACCACAAACATCATTGCAAAGTGACATTCACAACGTGTTTCCGATCTGTTTGTGTAAAAATGGGAGCTCAGAAGATCATGGAAGTAGGAACGTTATCTGAAGAGGAAGCATGGATCCTTTTCAGACATAGCCTATTACGTTTTATCAGGCCCTTTTGATATCTTATTAGTCAAGCGCTAGAACCCCTTTATAGTAAGATGCTCTTGATAGAGGTAACAAGCAGAGGCGGATCTATATTATAATCTATGGATTCACTTGAATCCAACAGTTTTTGCTAAGTGACTTTGTATCTGCGTTAGTATTCAATTATGAATGTACATATTTTAGGTACAAATGTAAAATGCCCTTATGGATGCAAAACTTAAATTTCAGGCATTTGAACCTAATATTTTCTATCAGAAATACAAATATAAATAAATTCATTAAGAGAAGAGAAACTCGTGAAAGGAATGATCTGAGTTATTTCATAGTAGTATTTGACCTACTATTGTGCATTTGTTTGTTCATATTCAATTGGTTTCTTATTCTCTACGACAATATTGTTTGCATTTTTTGTTACTGCTAGCTAAAAGGAGTGACACAAGTAGTCAAACGAGCGCTAAAGTTCAGCTTGTGAGTTGTCCCAAATGCCAAGTGGTTCATTCCGAGTTAGAAGGCAATCCTGTCTACAAGTGTGGAGGATGTGGCAAAGTTCTCCAAGGTCATTTCTCTTTCCAAATATATTTACAATTTTTTTTTGTAAATGACAGTCCAGCGCACTAAGCTGTCGTCATTTGCTGGTCCATGACATTGGGTTAGCTTGTAAGAGACTTTTTCCACGGGTTGAACTCTTACATTGGGCCAAGGCTCCCATCCTATAAAAAAGTGATTATGATTTAAGTTGAAATGACTTCCTCACAAATTTTCTATTTCGATGCAGATAAGAACAGGAAAAAGAGATTCTACAGAATTAAATAAGCAGTGCAAGTGAATAAGCTTGTCCAATAGGGCTGGAAGAAGTCAGATCAAGGGGGCGCTGGAGACTGTAACAAGGAGCTACCTCGACAGTTAAATCCACTGATGAAAATCGTGTAGTTTCACAATCCAAATGTAACGTTTCCATATTATGATTACAGTATATGAATATTTAACTTCT
>NW_006241775.1:0-1213 GCF_000226075.1 Solanum tuberosum
ATGACTGACAGAAAGCCAATGGAATAAACATGATTCTTGTAACCTTGCATATAGCGAGCAGGAGGACAAATATACGAATACGAGGGAAATTCCGGAGGTGGCCACAATGATTATAAACTAATATTGTCGCTCAAGGACGCGGGATGAAACAAATAAAGGCATATATTTGACGAAATCTCATGCTAAATTAATATTCTACTAAACAGGGGACAACCATGCCACTTCCAAGTTTAACAACCAGCGATGCAGATCAAACAAATGAAAATACTGACCTTCCAAATGCTAACAGAAAAACACTTAGAACGAAATCATGAGTTTAAGCAAAATGATTCGCTACAGGGCACATATAATGAGCAAGAACAAGTTAAGACGCTAGCAATACTAACGAATATATGAAGTTGACCCGTCAAAAGGGATGCCAAAGAGAACTGGGCATAAATTCGTACTACGATCAAGGCACACAGATCATTGACAGAACTCGGATGAAGATTGGGAAGGAGTTTACCTTTTTCGGAGCAGCAAACGGGACGGGGCGAGCTAAACACGAAGAAGCTTCCACCACTTTGAATCAAATGCCGATGAGCTTTGGTGAGCAAAATACTGGAAAGAGACCCGAAATCTAGACTCCAAATTATATGGTTTAAGAAGACTGACTCTCGCTTAACTTCGACTCTCTATTTTTGTGTGTCTATTTCGTATGTGTTTTTTTTTTATATATATATATATTTTCCTTTAAGTTATTTCTGTATATCAATGGAAGCCAAAACAAAAAAATCCCCCCCTTCAACAGTCAACAAGAGGGAGTATATATATGGGATATCTAGGGTTTGGATTTGGGGGGAAAGGAATAAAAATCGGATTCCAAAGGCCAAATTTGAAATTCAAAAGTCTTTCAAACACTTTCATAAATCGGGTGAGGCATCTTTTTTCTCGCGATTTCAACCCATTCCGAAAGAGGAAAGGGAAGAAGTCGCGTGCTTGCTGCCTACCTGCTCTGCTGCGAAGAGCTGTACCAGTTGAGAGGGACGTGAGAGGAAGAAGACAGCGAAGTTGCTGTCTTCTGTTGTACGAGTACAGGCGTTGATTTTGGGTAGTTCACGCGTCTGAATCGCTGCTAGTATTGGGAAGTTGCTGGAGGCGTTCTGGAGCAGCTATTAAAGTTAATTTGGACTAGGATTGGGCCGGGTTAGGGGATTAATTGGTTGGGTCGGTT
>NW_006241776.1:0-1212 GCF_000226075.1 Solanum tuberosum
GCCTAAACTCTCTTTTATAATATAGTAGAATATATAAGGAAAAATATGTCACACTGTTATCAATGTATAGGGAAATCATTGACCCCACCCTACCCAAAAAAACACAAGTATAATAAAGAATGGCTTTATTTTTTGTGAAAGATGACAATATTCTTCACTCTTCAGTTCACATTCCAAAAATACTGTTTTTTTATTCATGTTTTTACACTCACTGTTAATCTTGTTGTCACCTACTGTCTTTCTTTAGTATTTTCTCAAATTAATTTTGGTCAAGAATATCTTTTTCCACACATGATCGATTGGCTTATTGAGGATTTTGAATATTCCATGGGTTTAGTCATTTAAGAGAAAAAAAAAATACATTATTACATTTCACATATTTAAAAGTGATAAAAATATTTCATTTTTTGGTCAATTTCACATATCAGAAAAGAAGTGCATACACATACCAATAATTACCTACTACATGTCAATTATTTTTAATTTCTTTTTTCGTATATGTTATTTCTTATTTATTTTTTTTAACAAAGAATTTCACTCTACATTGGTTCATGTATGATGGACTGCAGTAACCCCAACAATTTTACCACATGTACCACTTTGAACAAGAATAAGGGGTACCGGGACCTTTTCTTTGGGTTAGAGTCTTAGAAAAAAAAAAAAATAAGAACCATAACCTCCTATTAACTATATTTGGAAGAGCCTCATAAAATTATACATTTTATTTTTAAAAAAAGGTATACCCTAGAATATTTAAAAAAAGGCATACCCCACGAGTCTCTCTTCGTCGTCGCCCTCAATCCTCCGACGCTTCCCTTACTGGCCCTTTTTATCTTCCTCCACCACCTCACTCCGCTTTCTTCTCTTTCTCTTTCCAATAGTCTCATATTTTTTATCTTCTCAGCTAAACAGAAGTCTCCTTTAAAATCTAAGTCTTCTTACTAAAAGATGGTAAAAGGACAAGAAGAATTGAAAAAAAAAAAAATACATAGTCTAAAAAGAAAATAATATTTCTAATAAATAAATTCTGAAAGAAATAAAATAATATTTTTTTGCATATCTCACTCACTAGTGGCGAATGAAATACACTTTATGTACCACATATGATCATAAAGGATAATATATAAATCTACTTTGAACAAAAATAAAAGGGTATCATGATTTTTTTAATAGTTCTAGTCTTTTTCTAAAAAAATGTTATAGTTAAAGAGG
>NW_006241777.1:0-1211 GCF_000226075.1 Solanum tuberosum
TTGTCAAAACCAGAAAGGACTACAACGAGGCAGATAGAAGAAAGATAGAAGAGAACTACAAAGCAAAGAAGATTCTGGTGTGCGGAATTGGAGCAGATGAGTACAACAGGATTTCTGCTTGTGAAACTGCCAAGGAGATATGGGATTGTCTTCAAACAGCCCATGAAGGAACTCAACGAGTAAAAGAATCTAAAGTTGATATGCTTACCACTCAGTATGAAAATTTCAGTATGAAGGAAGGGGAATCCATATTTGAGATGAACTCAAGATTCACCTCTATCACCAACGAGCTGAGAGGTTTGAGTGAGCCCATTCCTGTCCGCAAGCAAATTCGCAAGATTCTCAAGGTACTTCCAAAATCTTGGGAAAGCAAGGTGGATGCCATAACAGAAGCCAAAGATCTAACGACACTTTCTATGGATGAACTGATTGGAAACCTTCAGACCTATGAGATGAACAAGAAACAGGGGACAACTGTGAAGGAGGGAAAGAAGGAGAAGTCCATTGCGTTGAAAGTGTCTCAAAGTAAAGAGCCTGAAGAGGAGGATGAGATGGCATATGTCACTAGAAGATTTCAGAAGATCTTAAAAGAAGCATGGAGGCTTCCAAAAAGAAAACCCCGTCCAGCAGAACTGCTACTGCAAATGATCTCTGCCATAAGTGTGGTAAGCCTGGACACTTCATGAGGAACTGCCCAAGTACAAAGCAGGAAACTCATGACACCAGAACTCGCAAGAGGGACCTGGTCCCAGACCATGCTCGAAGGAAGGTACACATGCAGATCAGATGGTGAGAAAGGACCTTTGCTGTGTGGGGAAACGACTCAAGTGAATCAGAAGAAGATGAAGAGAATCATGAGGATGTCTCAATGATGGCCATTGAGGATAATGAAAGCATTTTCAACTCTATTTTCTCCTTAATGGCAAATTCTGATGATGAAGAGGACTCAGATGAGGTAACTCTTTTTGATCTTAAAGATGATCTAGATAATCTGCCTATAGAAAATTTGAGGAAACTTGCTGCTTTGCTTATTGATTGCGTTGATGAACGAACCACTGAAAACTTAATGTTGAATAAAAAATTAAGTTTGTGTGAAGACAGGAATTCTGCTCTCATGTCTCAAGTTGCTGAAATTAGTGAAGGGATAGGTATTCTAGAGGCTTGTAATATAACATCCGAGAAGGACTCTGGAAACTCAGTAGGCGGGAAGA
>NW_006241778.1:0-1211 GCF_000226075.1 Solanum tuberosum
TTTCTGGGAAATTATTTTTCGCATGTAGAGAAGTCTAAAATTTAGGAATTTCATATTTCCACAGGAAATATTTGCGAAAATAATCCCCAAATGAAATTCCCAGGTAAATTTACAGTTTTCTAGTAGTGGACCCTGACTCAAGATAAATGTGTAGTGATCTACACTACTTTAGGGGTAATTAATTAATGGCTATAGCTTAATTGCTACTAAACATGTATTTTTAGTGGCAATTAGCACTTTTTGTAAGTGTCCCTAAAGCCTATAGAGACATTGAATCCAATGAAAATTAATTAATACCAGTAAAAGATTTTAGCACTCTTTGTTAATGTGTATATTTATTGCTGCTAAAACTTGTTTTTGTCGTAGACTTGTAGTGAAATGTAGCCTATGACCACTGATTCCCACGTAAATCCACTGATTAATTTATTAACTTTTGTCATTTTATTTTAAAATATAATGTTTTATATTTGTTTTAAAGTGCCTACTTGGGAGAGCAAAAATGATGCTCAAAGGAAAGAAGAAAAGCATAGACTTATTAGCAACACAAAACAGAGAAATGAATAAAAGAAAAAGAGACTCACCATCTTTCTTTTTTTGTATTCACCAAATAACAGGATGTTCTGTTCTTACAAAATCAGGGATTAGAGTATGTAAGAGTACTCGATGATACACAAAGCAGAAGAATACAAAATAATAATAAAACTATAGATAGATTTTAGTTAAAAGTATTTGAACATTCTAACTTGTTAGGTACACAAGACTTTTCACATTAAGTTAATGAGGGAAAATCCATCAATATTCCATTCCACCTAAGGAAATAAGGGATGCGGTAATGTAACTAGCGGACGATGACTTGTAAGCCTTTATAGATCTAGAGATGATCTAATCAATTCATTCTTTGATGTTTAAAATCATGGACGAAACATCAAAGAATGATGGCTTTAAAAAATTTCACAATTCATTTTAGCTTTAAACATGAGGTTCCACGTGACAGTTACAACAACCAATCCACAACTATGACCACTGATTCCCACGTAAATCCACTAGAAAAATACGACTCTTCTTCGGACTCCAATGGATGAGGAACATGCAATCGGTCTGATAAGAACATTGAGAGAGAGTTCCCTTAGAATCTTTCCAGTGAGCCAATTCCAGATAGCATTTTGCCCAATAATAAAATTATTAGCCACTTCTGTAGCTAAATCATGTAG
>NW_006241779.1:0-1211 GCF_000226075.1 Solanum tuberosum
AAGGTCTTAGATATGGTAGATTTTGATGTGATTCTTGAAATAGATTGTTTATCTCCTTATCACCCGATATTGAATTATCATTCCAAGACAGTTACATTAGTTATGCCTGGGATACCTATAGAAGAGGTTCTCTTAGTCACCCTCCTAAAAGGGTGATATCATTTCTTAAGGATTGTCGCTTGATGGAGAGAGTATGTTTGGCTTACTTGGCGCATATTCGAGATACTAGTGTGGAGACTCCTATGCTAGAGTCTATTCCAGTAGTGAGTGAGTTTTCAGAGGTATTTCTGACAGACCTACCAGGTCTTCCACTTGATTGTGATATTGATTTTTGTATCGATTTAGATCTAGGTACTCAGCCCATTTATATTTCTCATTTTCGTATGTCACCGGCTGAATTGAAAGAGTTGAAGTAGTAGTTGTGGTATTTGTTGAGCAATGTATTTATTAGACTAGTGTATCTCCTTGGGGTGATCCAATGTTATTTGTGAAGAAGAAAGATGGACCTATGCGTATGTGCATTGACTATCGACAGTTGAACAAGGTTACCATAAGAAATATGTATCTAATACCTCATATTGATGATTTATTTGATCAATTTCATGTTGCTTTAGTTTTCTCCAAGATTGACTTGAGATTCGATTATCATCAATTGAAGTTTAGGGCGGAGGATATCCCTAAGACAACTTTTCGACACGTTATGGCTATTATAAGTTTCTGGTGATATCATTTGGATTGACTAATGCCCCCAACAACTTTTATGGACTGGATAAACGAAGTGTTCAGACCATACTTGGATTCCTTTGTTACTGTCTTCATAGATGATATATTGATATACTCTCGTAGTAAGGAGGAACATAAGCATCATTTGAGGATTGTGCTTAAGATTCTGAAGTGCAAAATTTTCAAAGTGTGAGTTTTTGCTTAGTTCAGTAGCATTCTTAGGACATGTAATGTCCAAAGAAGGTATTATGGTGGATCCTAAGAAGATTGAGGAAGTTTTAGATTGTGTTAGACCCAATTCAGGCATTGAGATTCAAAAATTCTTAGGCCTTGTAAGTTATTATCGATGATTTGTAGAGGGTTCTCATCCATTGCATCTCCATTAACTAGATTGACACAAAATATAGTGGCTTTCCAGTGGTCTGATGAGTGTGAGAAGAGTTTTTATAAGATCAAGACTTTATTGACTACTGCTCCGATTTTGACCC
>NW_006241780.1:0-1211 GCF_000226075.1 Solanum tuberosum
CTGTTTTGAGGGAGGTGGTGAGCACCTTTGATGGTGCGAAGAGATTGTTAGAAAGCACTACTGAGGGTGCTATGATTGCTGATATGGGCACTTCTGAGGGTGCCCCCACTGTTGGCCCAGCGGGTTCCGGGAAACCGGACCCCTGCTTATTGATGATTCACCGGCGCTTTGCGCCACAGGTTTTCTTCACCCATGCCATTTTCTTTTAATGTTTATGTATGCATTGGGGACAACTGCATCTGTTTTTGTTGGGGGTGGGGTAAATGGATTGTGAGTGATAGGGTGAAATCTAACCCAACTCATAAATCCTCTCTTGGGGTTTTCTTGCCTGTATTCTTTTTCCCCAAGGGACTGTTTAATTTTTGTTGAACCGGCATGTCTTAGGATTGTATATGTAGAATCATGATACAGAATGAAGCATGATGACTTTAAAAAAAAAAATGATACCCGTTAGATTTTGGGATGTATGCTAGAAGTTATAGGCTACGATTAGTTGAATGTACTGGTTCTGAGTATGACATAATCATGAACCAACTTGAGAGCATGACTTAAGCTGAAACTTGAACTGGGGAATCTGATAACCTGATGATGGAACTATGTGCCAAGAGTGTGTGACAATCGTTGAGTGTTCAAACAGTTTTTGTGCAAAACTAGAACTTGCCTGGTTAGTCCTGCTAAGACAATTCAATCTAGAAGTTAGGAAGTAGTCATAGGCCATTGTTCTGAAAAGTCCACAAATCGCCTAAAAGAAGGATACAACCAAATGAAATAAATGCTCCCTTTGAACCAAATAATTTGAGCCTAAAATTAAACCATTTCTTCTTAAACCCTGAACTCACTTTCCCATAATCTACTATGTTGGCCCCGGTCCCTCCTTGAACATATGCACTTCGACCTAGGCCAAAGGCCTAAGTTGAGGGTGGCTAATGTAAAAAGTAACCTCAAATCTTGGCCCTGACCCGACATCGGGTATTGTGTACCTCAACTAATGGAAAATCCATAAGTTGAGGGTGGCTATGAAAGAGGGAACTGAAAGAAAAATGGGTAGGTAAAGAGTGATGATGAAAAGATAGAAAAGAAAGGATGTGACTTGGTGAAAGCTAAAAATGAAAAGATAGAAAAGAAAGGATGTGACTTGTTGAAAGCTAAAAATAAAATCACAATAAAATAAAAAGGAGCTACAAAACTTGAAGTCACATTCGTGGTTGAAG
>NW_006241781.1:0-1210 GCF_000226075.1 Solanum tuberosum
CCACCAAGACAAGTCAATCTCAATCCAACAAAAACAAAAGAAATGCGAAATATAAAGTAAGAACAAGACAAAGACGGAAAACTTAATCATTTTAAGCAATACCTCAAGATCTGGTTATCCCGTGTACAAGATACTACGTTGCATAAAGTGTGAAATTTAACAAATAAATACAAGTCTCAATCTTTGTTTCTCAGATAGAACAATGCTTTAGGGAAAAGGGAAAAGAGGACCTGTCGGGATAACAAACAACTACTTCTCAAAGTCCTTCAACGAGCCTCAGAAAGTGAGAAGAAGAGAAATCACGCTAAATCAGATCATTACAAATAAAATAAATTTACGAAACTTTCCAAAAACGACTTGACTGTATCATTACAAAAAAATAAAAATCTCTTAGAAAAACAAAACTAAAAAAGACAAAACACTATTTCTCCTATATTAATTTTGTAATTCGCAATCTCATTTTATTAAAGTGATTTAGATCCGAATTTAATGTCGAACTAATTAATAATAGAGTTCATACAATTAATCCTAAGCTTGCTAAATGAGTTGGGCCGACCCATAATCGATTTTAAATCAGA
This sequence comes from Solanum tuberosum, assembly GCF_000226075.1. Classification (NCBI taxonomy): domain Eukaryota; kingdom Viridiplantae; phylum Streptophyta; class Magnoliopsida; order Solanales; family Solanaceae; genus Solanum; species Solanum tuberosum. Next base: position 579 of record NW_006241781.1, read on the forward strand.
TCCACCGACCCATGTAGAAGGGGAGGGTCGGCCTGGGCCGGGGGTTGTGTCAGACCTATTCTGCATGGTTCAAATTTCTCAACTAATGGCCTAGAATCAATAATGTCACGTCAATGATTTAATTGGGTACCCAGATTGACCCGGTGCAATGTTAATATAAGTTACATTTTTATTTAAGATATTATATATTTTTTAATTAATTTTTTAAAAATATATGTTTTATAATAATCAACCCAGACTCACACAATATAGCCTAGCCCCACACAGGCTAGTTAAAAGTTAAAACCCTTCTAAACCTGGATTAGTTGGAACCAGTCCCACAACTTGGTAACCAACCCAAACCTCGGACTAGCCTGGTTGAATTATTTTTAATCGGATCGTGCCAGCCCCTCAATAGATGTAGTTAGTCCCATCTGATTTGCATATTCTTGTATTTTTAAATTTAAAGTTGTAGCATGTTCATTTTAAGAGCATGTTTGGCATTGCTGCTAAAATCTGTTTACTTTTAGAAATATTTTTTTAGCATAAAAATAGTTATTCAGAAAAGTACTTTTGAAAAAAAGAAGAAGCAATTTGTGTTTGACTAAATGATTTGAAAAAGTGCTTTTGATAAGCAAATTGTGTTTGACTAA
>NW_006241782.1:0-1209 GCF_000226075.1 Solanum tuberosum
CTTATTGGAAAGGGGGGAGATTTTTATTTTTATTTTTTTTGAAAAAAAGATATAGGGCTGGCAGTAGATAAAGTTTTAAAATATGGTAGTAGACAAAGTTCTAGAATATGGTAGTAGATAAAAATTGGAATATGGTAGTAGGTAAATTTTAGAATATGACAGTACATGAATTTTAGAATATGGTAGCATATAAATTCTGTTTATATTTGACTCTTACTTACTAACTCCCATTTTTGTGTTTGCATGCAAAATACGTCCGGGTCTTACGGACCTCATCCTTGCATTTTCCTTTGGGCTACGGAAGCCCAATTCCTCTTTATCCGAGTCAGATTCCCAAAAATCGACGAACAGGTCTCGAAGTTGGAAGAATGCAAAAGTGGAGGAGAATTGAAAAGATTGGGTCAAAGGCCCACTCTTTATATAAAAAATGATTGTATTTTGTTATTATTGGGCCTAAGCCCTCGTCATCTTATTTATTAGTATTCTTGTTAGAATTTAGGACAGGTGGGAAAATTGGGCCGGAGGCTCAAAGGAAATAATATATTTTCCTTGTTAGTCTAGGACAGGTGCAAAGACTGGGTAAGAATTGGGCCGAAGGCCCAAAAAATGAAAATAGGCCCAAGTACTGGCCCAGGCGGACAGATCCAGACTTGGGCCCAAATTCTCTTTCCCTATTCATTTAACTGCTATTACGTGCTTATTTGTTAAAAATTAATATTAAGGTTTTGAAACTTCAAATCCCTAAAAAGACACCCATTTTGAATTAATCGCTTAAACTAAATTATTTGTCTTGACTTAAAACTTAAAATAATAATTTTACAAAAAAAAAAAAAAAAAAATACTTCACTTAGATGATATTTCAATATTTTTCCCTTTTTCCCTAAAATGGTCTTAACTAAAAAATTGTTCAATTTTAAAGTTAAGTTAAATTATTTTTAGCCAAATAAATTAATTAGTCGGATAACCGCATTAGTGGATATTCTAGGTGCTTTAAAAACCTTCCTAGGATATTAATAAGAACCCCGAACCCTTTATAATTTTCAATAGATTTACTGTTTTAGTCTTTTGAAAATAATAGTTTTCTTGATTTTTCTCAAAAATTAAGTGGCGACTCTTAAACCAGTCTTAAGTATATTTTTAAATAAAACAATTGCTATTGTGCATCTTTTTTATTACTCCTTTTAATGTAGTAAAAGATTGCTATTTAAA
>NW_006241783.1:0-1208 GCF_000226075.1 Solanum tuberosum
TCCTGAACATTATATGACATTAAAACATCATGAACAATGACAACTCGTCTTGATTTAGAGGAGATGTCACAAAGTAACAAAGATATAGGGTCGCGAAGAAGGGTGCAAGCATTATAAGATGGTAAGAGTTGTGATGGGAATTTGGTGAATGCATTAGGATCAGGTGCAGGGGAGGCAAAATCAGGTGTTGGGATATCATGGAAGTGGATTTTGGCTATGTCTGATGGTTTTAACCCGTTGGCTCGAACACGAGCTTGATGATTATGAGTAGCTGAGCCAATAAAGTGGACAGGAAGATCATATGATGAGGAAAATATGCAGGCTAGTTGAAGTTGTTGATTGAGATGGCTTTGTGCTGGAAATGGAACCATGATTATAGCTACTTCATTTACTTGTTTTTTCAACATTTCATTATTCATGTTATCCATGGAGAAATTAAGAAAAAGAAAACAAGTTTTGAGAATTGATGAAAATTTTGATGATTGGTGTTCGATAAAGTTTGTTGTATTGAAAGGTTTATATAACATTTATATAGTTTTTTATTCTTGTCATTATGTTAGTACGTCATACGTTTATTATTGAAATTTATTCAATTGGGAATAGAAATGATATTTGACTTATTTGTCTGCCGTGCACTCCAAGTTCATTTATGTTGAATATTGATTCAAATGTAATTAGAGGTTCCTATTTAGTTGGCAGAGTAACACGTTTGTTAGGAGTCCTAGTTCAGTCAAAGCATATCTCATGTTAGTTGCTAATATTTAGCTTAGTGGATAAGGTTGTGGTTAAGTTAGTGGGTCATGTTTCTCTTAGGTGGTTGAGTCTTAATTCCTATTTAAAGTGTCTTATGTATTTTCGTTATTAATATGAGAAAGATAACGTAAAAGTTCTTTGCAACTCTTCTTCTATCTTCTTATACGTTGTTTCTTCTTTCTTTATTCTCCAACAAATTGGTATCAAGAGCCAGGTTAGGTCAAACTGAGAGCAAATCAGTAGCAAGAAGAAAGTGACAATTGAGAACAAAGAATGGCTACCAATGGAGCATCTACCACATCTCAACAACTAATTCCCATCTTTAATGGGGACAAATACGAATTTTGGAGCATAAAGATGAAGACTTTGTTCAAGTCTCAAGAATTGTGGGATTTGGTGGAGAAGGGCTATGATGAGGGAGATGAAGCACAAAGATTGCGGGAGAGCAAAAAGAA
>NW_006241784.1:0-1208 GCF_000226075.1 Solanum tuberosum
AATCATTAAAATTATATTTTAATGATTTTTGGGTTATAATACCTATTATTATCAATTAGCTCAATTTTTATTTTTGTTTTATGTTTTTCCCATCCTTGTAAAGGATCTTCACTATATAATAATTCTAACTTATCTTGAATCATTTTTACTTTATTTATAGAGAATATAATTAATTCTATTTTAGGGTCTTCTTCTTTTATATTTTCTAATTTTTGTGTAATTTTTTCACTTCCTTTTATCCATTCTGTTGTTTTTCGTTTTTTGTTATTTACTCTTTTTGCTCCTATTTTTTTGTTTACATGGTGTTGTGAACCACCGGTGTGTTTTTGTTTTTATATGTGGGTATCATTTTTCTAAAAATGGCATTCCTAATAGCATATCTTTTGTTGTAAGTTCGAAGTTATACATTTCTTTTATAGTTAATATCTTATCCCATATTTGTATTTTTATATTTTTTGCCTTATATGTGATCATGCTTCCTTCATTATTAAATCATGTTACTACTATCGGTGTTTTTTAATTTTTCCCATTTATCTTCTGGTAAACAATTGTATTTACATATATTAGCTTCTGCTCCTGTGTCTATCATTGGTGTATAATATCTGTTGTAATATCCCTCTATTATTATCTTTGCAAGTATATATATTTTCATATTTTTATCCTACTAAAGTTCTTTTTATTATTACTCTTTTATTTTCATAATTTATTGTTAACTGTTTGTCTTCTAGATTATATGGTTTTACTTTTTCTAGCAATTTTATTCCTAAAGTGATATTTTTATCTTCTTGATATATTTTAAATTTTATTACTATTGGTACTCCTCCAATGATTATTTCCTTTTCTGTAATTTCTTCGGTATACATTAATGCTTTTGGTAGTTCGGGGCATAATTGTTCAGTAGTTATTATTTCATCTTCCGTCACTAATTCTCTTGTAATATAGTTTTCTTCTTGTCCTGTATTTATTAATATTAAATATTTTCGTTGTTCCATTACTCTTGTTATGTAGTAATGATGTGGTTTTATTTCTTCTTTCATTGATTTTTGTGGAGTTTTATCTATTCTTCTTGAGGTACTCATTTTTGATGAAATTTGTGGTATTTCACAGTTTATTCTTTTTTATGTGCTTAATCTTTCCTTTAATATTTCTAAATCTTCTTATATATCAATCTTATTATAACTATAATCATTATTATCTATGACTGTAAC
>NW_006241785.1:0-1207 GCF_000226075.1 Solanum tuberosum
GGAGACTACGTGGCCAACTATTAATGGAGTGCATATCAGGTCAATTTTTCGTAAGGACATTTGAACATTTTTCCCTTTTTAAATATATATTCTGTTAGAAAAAATCGTACTTATCTATAGGGTTTCAGGCAGTTGAAGTTAGAGTTTTCACTAAGAAATCTCAATAGTTACAAGTCAAAATGTAACTAGAACACATAATCTCAAAAGACTTTTGTAACACCTTAATTACTATACTAACCTTGTGTTAAGAAGGATCAGTACTTGTATTGACATTAAACAGTACTTCTATCAATGAAGATTTACATGATTAGGCTTTTTACCTAAAATCCACTATAATACAAAGAAAAGACAAATAAGATGCCTTTCTGTTTCTCTTTGTATCATAAAAAATGATTGCAATACATAATTTTATATACAATTATCATGTGACCTGAACAATTGATCATGTCTTAAATTCTTAATTAAATAAAATTTATGGTTTAGATAAAGAAAGAAAAACCTCATGAATTTTCAAAAGAGCGCGCAACCTCAATTTATACAAGAGTTCAAATCATTAATTAAGGTCTGGGCAATTCAGATATAATGAGTGCAATCAGATACAGTAGCAACGAAATGAATAATCTCGGCCATATATAAGCTGAGTTTCTGATATAGTATAAGGTAAAATTTGAGTACTATTTTGTGTTCTTTGTATCATTTCCGATCCCTGAGTTGTTGGACTGTCTAGATCTGGATCACGTATGCTCATGCATCCCACAGTAGGCAACTAATTGTATGCCAGTACCTATAGAATATTAATCCAACAAAGAAGTTTCAATGAAAATACATTGCATATATCATTCTGATGCTGCCGCTGTCAGTCTGTCACTGATACTAGCTAGACCTGTAACAAGAGAAATACTAGTTGACAGTAGATATGCAGGCAGATGGCCATCCATACCCACTGAAGGAGTCAGAGTCACAATGACATAATAACCTAAATGTCTTTCTAAATTAACTTTGCAATTGGTTTAAACAAGCATATTAGCCTCCTCCTCAACTACTTCAATTGTTGTTGTTTAAGCATTGGATTGTTTTACTATCACAGATAAATACACAATTCTTTTAGTAATTATATCCTAACACTCTATTGCCAGGGGAGTATTTAGAGGGGGTGCCGTGGATTCACGTAAACCCATGCTCCCCTCTCTAGATCATATATAATAGT
>NW_006241786.1:0-1206 GCF_000226075.1 Solanum tuberosum
AGGCTAGAAATTTCCAAGTCACTACTCAAAAGTTTTCGGGCCAAAATCTTTCCCCCTTGACTTTTTTATAATGACAAAAATTGATCGTTACAGAGAGGTAAGTCATTTGTTGCAACATGTAAGTCATATGTTCCAACATATGACCATTCTGCTGCTACATATGTCTATTATGTTACGATAGATAAATCACATATTGCAAGAGGCAAGTGATCTGGTGCACCATGTGACCATTTTGTTGCAACATGTAAATCATATGTTACAACATGTGTATGACATATGTTGCAACACATGAATATATGTTGCCACAAATAAATCATATGTTGCAATATATGATTATTCTGTTGTGATAGATAAATCATATCTTGCAACATGTAAGTCATATGTTGTGATATGTAAGTCATTTAGTTCAATATATGATTTACATGTCACAACATGTAATGTAAGTCATATGATCCAACATATAACTATTCTGTTGCGACAGATAATCATATGCTGCAGCATGTGTAAGTTATATGTTGCAACATGTAAGTTAAATATTGCAGCATATGACTATTTTGTTGTCACTGATAAATCATATGTTGCAACATATGACTATTCTGTTGCAACGGCTAAATCATATATTGAAGTGAGAAGTCATATGGTGCAACGTATGACTAATTTGTTGCAACATGTAGGTTATATGTTGCAACATAAGATTATCATTTGTTTCAATATCTGACTTATTCAACACGAGTTAACTGTTGGAACATGTATACCCAGATGATGAATAATTCAAAAAACTATTAATTTTTTACTTACCAAACAAAGTGGTGTGAACATAATCACTTATGAAGTAATGCCAATCGATATAGAATGAAATTTGGTCCACTGATTAGAAGAAGAAGAAGGAGGAGGAGGAGCAGCAAAACGGTCTTTTTAGCAAGAATGGACGAACAACAAAAAGAAGAAAACAATGAAGAGAATAGGAAGAAAGCAAACACAAACAAGAAGAAGAAGAAGAAGAAGAAGAAAAAGAGGAAAAACGGTCTTTTTAGCAAGAATGGACGAACAACAAAAAGAAGAAAACAATGAAGAAAATAGGAAGAAAGCAAACACGAACAAGAAGAAGAAGAAGAAGAAAAAGAGGGTACTAGCGGGGATTTGACAGTTTTTATTTCCCCTTTTGTTGGCTTCCCTCCATTTTTGGTTAAATTAGGTTTTAGTCTT
>NW_006241787.1:0-1206 GCF_000226075.1 Solanum tuberosum
CTGAAATTCAATTTTTTTTAAGTTTATAAAAATCTTGTTGTAATTATCAGGGACAAACATGCAATGCACGTTTCCAAAAACTAGTATTAATAAATAATCCTCTTAGAGTTTCACTAACCATAAAAAAAAAAAAAAAAAGATAACTATATTTCCTTTTCATCTATAACGCAACCCGAAATTAATTAAAAATATAACAAAATTCTAAAAGCTACTGAAAATTAATATATAGATGAAACCATATAAAAATAGTTTCTTCTAACCTATAATAAACTATAAAAATACATTTTTTCATAAAAGACATATTTTTTTTTAAAAAAAATTGGCAGATAAAAAGAACAGAATCTGTAAATATTTTAATGAAATTTTGTACTATAATAATATATGGGTTTTTCATTTATTTTTCATTTAACTAGCTTACTAGAAAAATGCAACGTGAAAAAAAGATTGCCACTGGACTATTGGAAAGTTTCTTATTTTTTTTGTATGAAAATACTATTATTTTTTATTTTCTCACGATTTAATCAAAATAATTATAAATATAGCCACTAAATATTTTCCTGTGAAAAATTTCACTAAAAAATAATAATTTTTAGTAGTATTTTTAATTGAAGGCAAAAAAGTTCAAAACATTTTCATTAACTATTTATATATCATCACATCCTATTACAATTGGGGGCATTTTTTTTAAAACTGAAGTTTGTGAAATCAATAAGATTGACCGATAACAAAATATAGAAGAGATAAAATACTAAAGTACACCATAAGAAATAAATCATTTAAAAAATAAATTTCTTTTTTAGAGTGTATATGATTCTTAACCCAATTTGAAAGATAAGTTCTCATGGTTGCAAAATTTAATTCTTTTTTTTATTAGGAATAGATAGCAATTTCAAATCTAGTTGAAATTTTAATACAAGCTCAAGTAAGAATCATTAAGACATAATTGAAGAAAATTAATTATATTAAGTTGATGGCTAAGCTTACTCAATAGTTATCTAAACTTTAGTATTTTTTCAATTTTAGTTTGTTTATCTATTTTTTTGACACAAAGTTCAACAAAATAATGGAACTATCTAGCCAATTGTGTAATTAATCAGTGTTGTGCAATTTTTATTTTCAAAATTCTTATAATCTACTTTTTTTTTAAAAAAAATTCCTATTGAAGGTGCAATGACTTTTACAATTCTAGATCTTATAGATTTTGAG
>NW_006241788.1:0-287 GCF_000226075.1 Solanum tuberosum
CTTTAGATAAGGCTGGTGAAGAAGTTGAATGGCTTCGGAATTTCTTAGAGGACATTCCATTTTGGCCCGAACCTGTGGGACTTATTTGCATACATTGTGATAGTCAAGCAGCAATAGTTAGGGCAAGGAGCGTCATGTACAACGAGAAGTTTCGTCATATACGACGGAGACATAACACCGTAAGACAACTGCTCTCTAGTTGAATTATCACAATTGACTATGTGAAGTCAAGCGATAATGTGTCAGATCCACTAACGAAAGGCCTAGTGAGAGAGGCAGTTGAAAGA
>NW_006241788.1:491-1206 GCF_000226075.1 Solanum tuberosum
TTTTAATGATTTGCTAAGTTTGGCAGATTTGACCAAATAGTGTATCTACGAGATGACACAGTTAGAAATCACCTATGTGAGTGTGAAGTGTAAGCCGCTTCAAAGAGAATTTTATGTCAAAAGTCTATTCTCTATACGCTCATGAAACCATGAGGTGTTCATGGCTGAAACGAACACAACCGTAAGAACCATAACGGTAAAGGGTTAATTGTGTGACATATGGTTGTCTAGGTATACACCAAAGCTCGATGGTTTAAAGATATCGCATCCACCGATTGACTAAGTATATCTGACATATGTTCACTACGAAAAGTCCAAGGGGAAACCTACTTGTCCAGATGCAATTGATCCTTGCTTGTAAAGTACACACTCGTCCGTGCATTCCTTATGGAGGGAAGATGAAAAGAGAGGAACTTGAAAAGTCCTCTTATGCTTTAGTAAAAAGGCATTTCTTCCTCATCGGTGGTGGAAAGAAAAATAGAAGAGTTTAAATAGAGAAACACTTCTATTAATTGTTAAAAGGTTTAGAAAGAGGGACCCCCCTCGCGCCGTCGCCGTCGCTCGCTCGGCTCGGCTCGGCTTCGGCTTCGGCTTTGGAAAATGGTCTATCGAGAGATGGACAAAGTTTTGTTTTAATTTTTTATTGAATTAAATAAATAAAATTAAATGGCCAAAAAAGTTTCAATTAATTAGTTAATTAACCGAAACGTTTCGA
>NW_006241789.1:0-1205 GCF_000226075.1 Solanum tuberosum
TGCTCGCGTAAGTTTAAGTCCTCTAATCAACTACTATGATTAATATATGGTAGTAGCATGCTTGCAATTCGTCTTATGTCCAAATTTTGAAAAGAAAATTCTCTTGCTCGTTCTCGGGTTTCTTTGTCATCCGTTGCTTTTGGCTTTAGAATGTAGTCGAGAATACATTTGTTTCTTTTATTCCTAAAACATGACTTGGTTACTTTGGTGTTATTTAAGTGGTGGTTTTGATAAACGTCGAAGCATGTTCTTCCCTCCCTTCCCCTTTTTAATGAAGTTGTAAATGCCCAAGCTCCCTCCTGTTCATGACTGCAAATCATGTGATTTCTTACTACATTTCATAAGCATTATCTTGTTGGTTTGCCTATGGATAAAGTGTCCTGCATCATTGGTTTTGCAATATGCATTAAATCTGTGTTAAACCACCTATTCGGGAATTTTCTAGTCCTAGCTTAAACTGAGTCTAGTATGTTAACTATTTCGTTTCGTTTGTATGTAATCAATTAGCTTTTTTTTTTAATCTTATTTCTTTATTCTATTTTATTTTAAAAATCTATGTATTAGTCGGTTTAATCTTTACTGACTTTCTTTTCTTTTGTTTTGAAACATATGCAAAGATTGATGTATTCTCCTAATTATTATTAATGTGTGGACTATATTTAGTTAGGTGACAAGTGTGTTCATCATAGACGCTACATCTGGGAGTAGATTCATAATTAGAATAATTTTCCTTTAGAATTTTAGTCATTTAATTATTGACATTATAGCTACTGCCTCCTTTAAATGTTTTACTTTTTATACTTCTTGAAAGGAAACTTGAGTTTATATTAATTGAGAGGTTACCACGTCTCTCATATATTAATGTGATAAGACTTTGTTCACAGAATCATCTTGGATTCACTACTCTGTTGGAGTTTGCTTAAGTTTAAGTCTAATATTAGTCGATTTGCAATCACTTTTATCAATCCTATAATAAGGTGCTAACTCTTATTTACGTGTCTTTTCATGTAAAAATCTACCCGAGTTCATCATGAACTCCTATCTTCCTCTTGCATTTCGGGAGAGCCGCAAAGGCTCAAATCCTTCCTTTCGAGTCAGCCGGCAAGTGGAACCAAAGAATAAGTCCATGAAATCGACGTACAGGTCCCGGAGTCGAAAAAATGTTGGAACAGATTAGAGAATTGAAAAGATTGGGCCAAAGGCCC
>NW_006241790.1:0-723 GCF_000226075.1 Solanum tuberosum
CCAGATCATCAAAAAGTCCATGGACTATAGCACACTAAAATTTGCAAAATTAGGGGTTTTCCTGCTCTGGGCACATTTGACCTTTATAATGGGACGTTTTGGTCGTGATGTCTAACTGGCTCCGTAGCTGAGGTCTTAATGGACGTCCAAGAAAACATTTTGCAAAAATGAGGTCGGAATTCTAGATCACCAAAAAGTCAATGGACTATAGCACACGATAATCGGCAAAATGGGGAGTTTACCTAATCCGGGGCAGATTTGACCTTAAATATAGGATGTTTTGCCCGTGAGGGATAATTGGCTCCCTAGCCAAGGTCTTAACGGTCGTCCACGAAAAATTTTGGGAAAATTTATGTCGGAAATCCAAATCACCAAAAAATCCAATGACTATAGCATATGAAAATCGGCAAAATGTGGGGTTTACCAGCTCTGGGCGACATTTGACCTTTAAAATAAGACGTTTTGGCCATAAGGGCTAACTGGCTCCATAGCTAAGGTCCTAACGGACGTCCACGAAAAAGGATGGCAAAAATTATGTCAGAATTCCAGATCACCAAAAAGTACATGGACTATAGCACACGAAAATCGGCAAAATGGGGGATTTACCAGGGTTTACCTGATCCGGGGCAGATTTGACCTTGAAAATAGGATAGTTTGGCCGTGAGGGCTAAGTGCATCCATAACAAAGGTCTTAACGGACGTCCACGAAAAAAAATTTCACAA
>NW_006241790.1:934-1205 GCF_000226075.1 Solanum tuberosum
TCCACAAAAAATTTTGACAAAAATTATGTCGGAATTCCAGATCACCAAAAAGTCCATGAGCTATAGCACACGAAAATCGGAGAAATTGGGTGGTTTCCTTCTCTGGGGTACATTTGACCTACGAAATGGGACATTTTGGCCGTGAAGGCTAACTGGCTCCATAGCTAAGGTTTCAACGGACGTCCACGAAAATTTTGGCAAAATTTATGTCGTAATTCCGGATCACCAAAACGTCAATGGACTATAGCACACGAAAATTGGCAAAATTGGG
>NW_006241791.1:0-1204 GCF_000226075.1 Solanum tuberosum
CTACTTTAATATGTTACCTAATCAACACTCTCACTCTAAAGATATTATTTTGACCCCACTCTCAACATGAATGCCCAGTTTATAATTCTCTTTTGAATTTGTTGCTTGGAATAGAACAATCAAACTCTCCATTACCTCTCTTAAGCTTCCATTTTCACACCAAATTCTCCAACATTGCTACTCTTTGATTTTCATACCAAATTCTCCATCTCCGCTCTCTCATATTTCATTTTAATACCAAATTCCCTCACATTGCTACTCTTTGATTTTAATACCAAATTCTCTAATTCTGCTCCTCTCATATTTCATTTTCAATCCAAATTCTCCATTTCCGCTCTCTGATATTTCGTTGTCATACCAAATTCTACATTGTTGCTCTTTTAACTTTCATTTTCACACCTTCCAGTAACTAAGAAAACCAGTCAAAAAGAGGGAATTTGAAAGCAAAAAAAAACAAAAAAAACAATAGCAGAGTTCAGACTTGAGTGTTGAAAAAAGGCTTATTACTAAACTATGGCGATGGAATTCTTATCTATTTTTGTGGAAAAAGTCACAGATTGCTTGATGCAGCCAGTTGTGCGAGGGATTGGGTATTTATATTACTACAAGAGCAACATCAGATGTATGGATAAAGAATCTGAGAAGCTGAAGAACATCAAAAGTGAGGTGGAGGAAAGAGCGGAAGTTGCCCAAAGAAACTTAAAACGCATTTCACGCAATGGCGAGGCTTGGTTAACTAGTGTTGATACCACTACTGAACATGTGGAAGCTGTAAGGCAAGGTACAGCTGAGGTTGAAAGGGGTTGCTTTTATGGTTGGTGTCCAAACCTGAAGTCACGTTACTCGATGAGCAGGAGAGCTAAGAAAATTACACTGGAGTTGATTCAACTTCAAAATGAAAGCAACAGGCCTGATGTAATCTCCTTTGATCACCCAGTTCAAATTGAGGCTATACCTAGTAACTATGGTGAGGTGTTTGACTCCAGAAAATCGAAAGAGGAAGAGGTCATGGCAGCTTTGAGAGATGACGGGGTCACTATGATTGGGATATGTGGTTTGGGAGGTGTTGGTAAGACAACACTGGCTGACAAAATCAGACAAAAGGTGAAACAAGAAAGGTTGTTCAAAGATGTCGTCATGGTAACTGTCAGTAAACAACCAGATTTGTAAAAAGTTCAGGGTGAGATTGCAGAAGGACTCGGGC
>NW_006241792.1:0-1204 GCF_000226075.1 Solanum tuberosum
TACCCGAGACTAGTGTAGTTGTATATCAGAGAAACTTTGAATTTTCAGAATTTGGCTATAGATGTTAGTTTAGGGAATAGAAAAACTTTAATTTCACGGTCCATACCTCATTTGAACTTATAAATATCTATAATTACCCATTAGAACTAACACACATAATTTATTCAATCATCACAAACACCCACAAAAAAGTTTGGTCAATAAATTACATGCAATCAATGTGTGCCTCACAAAAAGGAAAACAATGTATAGTACCATATTGTTTAGTATGTAATGAATTAGGTGAGACATGATAGATGAAATTGTAGATCAATGAGTTTTCTTTCAAATTCCACAAAATTTGTATCATTTAAAGTTTAAAGTAAATCAATATGACCATTTTACCGGAGACTAGTGTAGTTGTAAATAAGAGAAACTTCGAACGTTCATAATTTTGGCATTAGATGTTCCTTTCGGGTATAGAAAAATCTATTTCACGGTCAATACCTTATTTGAACTTATAAATATCTATAACTACCCATTAGAACTAACACACATAATTTATAAAGTCATCAAAAACATCCACAAAAAGTTATGGTCAAACAACTACATGCAATCAGTGTGTGCCTCTCTAGAAGGCAAACAGTGTATACTACTATATAATTTAATCAGTAATTAATTAGGTGAACAATGATAGATAAAATTGTAGGTCAATGAGTTTCCTTTCAAATGCCACATATTTTGTATCATTTAATGAATAAAGTAAACCATTATGACCATTTACCAGAGACAAGTGTCGATGTAAATTAGAGAATCTTTAGACGTTCATAATTTTGGCTTCAGATGTTCATTTCGGGAAGAGAAAAACTTTATTTCACGGTCCATACCTCATTTGAACTTATAAATATCTATAATTACCCATTAGAACTAACACATATAATTTATTAAATCATTGCAAACACCCACAAATTTTATTAGTAAAAATACTATATGCTATCAATGTTTGCCTTACTGGAAGGCAAACAATGTAGACTTCCATATCTTTTAGTACGTAATGAATTAGGTGAGCCATGACATGAAAATTGTAGGTCAATGAGATTTCTCTCAAATTCAACAAAATTTGTATCATTTAATGTTTAAAGTGAAACATTATGACCATTTTACCAGAGACTAGTGTAGTTGTAAATAAGAGAAACTTCGAACGTTCATAATTTTGGCTTTAGAT
>NW_006241793.1:0-1204 GCF_000226075.1 Solanum tuberosum
TAAATTCAGTGTTAGAATCATGTTCCTTCAGTTTGTAGATGCATTTTCAGCGTATTTGCATGTTCTTGGAACTCAGTTCAGTCAGAAATTCAGTTCTCAGTGTTTAGTGGTAGGGATTGCAGCCCTTTCCCTCCGTTTCAGCTAGTTAAGTCTTCATTCGAGGACGAATGGTCCCAAGGGGGAGATAATGTAACACGCCGTATTCGAAACAGACCAAAAATACAGATTTTGAGAAGTTGCAGGTGCAACTTACGGTCACCATCCACGGACCGTAGGTCAGACCACGGCCCGTGCTGTGGTCCGTGGTTCACCAATGCAACCCCTCCCTAAACCAGCTCAGAAAATTGGCTAAGTCCCGATTCACGGACAGACCCACGGTCCGTAGATCAAACCACGGTCCGTGGTCTGTGTCCGTGGATCGAGACTTCCCTTACCCAGCCTTTGAAACAAACTACGGTCGACTAGAACGGACCATCATTCGATCCACGGTCGGTAGGTCTGACGATAGATGAGGGTCAGCAACCAGTTAGCTAAAAATTATTGATGGGTCAACTTCAGATGGTCATAAATTTTAACACAAAAGGAATTATGTGTCCTATGACCTATGGTATGATAGATAATTGATTTATCTTTCCAACGCCACCGAGTTTGCTTAATTCCGACCTCCGAGTAAAAAGTTATACTCGTTTTAGTGAAGCCCTGTCGGGTAGACTCGACCAACGGACCCAATCGACGGACAGGCGATTGATTGACGGCCCGTCAGTCCTGTCCGTCGATCATTCCGACAACAGTTAATTGAGGGGTCTGTTGGTCTTTTCCTATTTCATTTAACCCCTAAGATACGTCATTTAGACCCTAAATCATGAGGTTTTAATCAGTTTAAGCCTAGAAACATAACTAGAACTTACCTAAGTCAAATCATTAATCAAACTTAGAAGAATTAGAACGCTAAGAGGAGAAAAGAGGTCAACAACCCTTGTTCAAGAGCGCAGCAAGGTTCTTTCAGTTCCAGCACTGAAATCGATAGATTTCTCCGTGGAATTCGTCACCAGGTATGTGGGATTTCACTAGTGGGTTCCTTTCGCCAATTAGGTCCCTAGAATTCAGTCAGATTCTTGATTCCATGATTATGAATAGACCTAGGGTTTCTAGAATTACTGCGGATCATCATGAATTAGTTATTAATATGTTCCAAATTAGATTA
>NW_006241794.1:0-1202 GCF_000226075.1 Solanum tuberosum
AAATATGGGCTTGAAGCCTGAAGGGGATATGGGATGGATCTGATAACAAACAAGAGAGAGAAGAAACATAGAACCTTACCTGAATATATACTAGCGAGGTGGAGGTATAACCCACCCAAAAGATCGGCCACAAGTCCCACAACTACTGCACAGGAGAATCGTGAGAGCTAAACAGATGGGAAAGATAGGTATCTTTTGTTTTGGATGAGAAATAATAAGAGTAGATGTTGGGTTGTTTTGAAATCAGAGTGTAAAAAACTTATCAATTTTTAGCTCATTTATCAATAAAAAAGTAATGAATCATTTATATATTTGACTCATCTAATGACTTTTCTATTGTTCCCCTAAATTTTATTTCTTATCAACTTTATTCACTTGATTAAATATTTTATACATATAAAGAAAATTATATTTTTGCCTGATCTGTTAATTTTTTTCCGTCCGAGTCGAGTTCGAGTTCAGAATCCATCGATTTAAAGATCCAACTCCTGCACCCCGTTCACTGCCGTGAAACAGATGATCTTCGTCCCTTTACGTTTATTTCTATTATTGTCTCTGTGAAAGAGTTATGTCTATTGTAAGAATAAATCATGGAATTAGTGGAGTTGTAAGCATAAATTTTCTTCCTAATATTTAGTAATTGTTGCGTAAAATTGTCAAGTGGTCGTGGTTTGATCTCATTCTTGTCATAAAAATACTTCTTTGTAGTTGAATACGAGGAATTTTGAAGTATAGCTTGTGCCAAAAATACATGTATTATGATTTAGTTAATTTTAGTTGGTTCAAAAGTCTTAATCGCTAAATGAGTATTTTGTTTGGTGCTTGCATAATGAAACCACATCCAATGATCCATTCGAGTAGAACATATGTCGACATGTAGGAGGGAAGACAAGAGAAGTAATATAAGGAAACATACCAAGTTCACTTTTTGATAGTTTTAATTGAGAGTGGATTGAAGTTGACCGTAAGTCTTAATAACAAATATAGTAGTGAAACTACATTCAATAAGTCACTCCTCGCGTGTTTCTACCATAAAAAGTTAGCGTAACACTCCAAATATTGGCATTTATCTTAGGGAGTATATATATCATTGGACAAAAATTCCCTTTTTCAAAACTTGACCCGACTTCAGCTATTCATGTCCAGAATGGCGCCTTGCGTCCATATCGTGTGAAAATAGCTCCTCTCACAAAATAATTTTT
>NW_006241795.1:0-1202 GCF_000226075.1 Solanum tuberosum
AAAGTATAACTGATGATTTTATATGAACTTTCTACACTAATCCATGTTTTCACTAAAAACCTAAATTTGCTATGAAGTGGGTCTATTTCTATTAATTCAAAGTTGATGGAAATATGTGTAAAGTGAATTGTATTGATATCTCTTGTGTTGTTTAATGTTTATTCATGATTAATTGTTGATAATGGGTGAATTAAATATGGTAAGCCTTATGGGTGAAGTATTGATGATTGCTTGGATTTTGGTGATTTTGGCTATGACTTTGGATTATGGTAAGAAAGCTTGAACTCTCTTTATTGAATTGATTGTTGTTGGTAGGTTGAATCCTACCTTTGGTGGAAGTGTTATATCTTATTCTTGTGTGGTATTTTTGTGAATTGAGGCCATGAAGGGCATTATATGAGTGTTAATATATTGTTGTATTTTTATACATATATGAGGCTATATGTAAAGTCCTATATGAAGCTATATGTAAAGTTTGTGTGAAGCTATAATGTGAAGAGGTTCTAATGGTATTAAAGTGATATTGTATAGAGTGTTATTATGCTAATGTGAAAGCATGTTTCTCTCGAAATGGTGATATGTGGTGATGATGGACTATGATGCGTCTTTATAAGATGATGTTATAGTTCATATGCTAGACTTGAGTATCTTGTCTTGTGTCATGAAAGGTTGATTATATATATGAATGTTTGGTTGGGCTATGACTTAGTAATGGGGCCTATTTCCATCATATGGAAGGAGGTGGCCCAAATTTGGTACACTTAATGGAAGGCAAATAGGCCGGAGGAAGCGGGTCCTATAGAATGGAAGGAGTTTAAGGAAGCATTCTTGGGTAAGTACTTTCCCCTAGAGAAGAGGGAGTGCAAAATTGAGGAGTTCATTAATCTTAGGCAAGGTAATATGAGTGTGGAGGAGTATGCTTTGAACTTCTCAATGTTGTGTAGGTATGCTCCATCTTTGGTGTCTAACTCTAGAGAGGAGATGAGTAGGTTTGTTACCGGTGTATCCGACTTGGTGAAAGAAAAGTGTCGTATGGCAATGCTCCATGGTGACATGAACATCTCTAGGCTTGTTGTGTATGCTCAATCTATTGAGGAGTCCAAAATGACTAGGGTGAGGAAAGATTTGAAAAGGGGTAGGTATAGGATCAAGGACAACCTAGGTTTAAGAAGACGGCTCCAAATCAAGATTTCTCAAGTGCT
>NW_006241796.1:0-1202 GCF_000226075.1 Solanum tuberosum
AATCCTTTTTTATTTCACCTTACGTAGAGAATTATTATCAGTTACTTGTTATAGCACCTTTTCGGCATAATCCAATATATTAGTATAGCAAGTCATCATTCTGGTAAAGTAGAATTAGACGATTAACTTGGCCAGATTGAGTTTACGCAGAATTACTGATCCAACTGTGGTGTCTGCTATTAGAGTCATTGATCTTTTGGTTCTGTAGGCTTGAATATCAGCTTTGTCCACCGTGAAGCGACCCCTGATGTGTCGTGTGGTAAGGATGCTGAGATGTAGTATTCCTCCCTCTCCTCTAGGTTGCATGATACACAAAATGGTTTACTAGTTATTGTATACTTCTCTCTGAATAGGCCTGCAAATATCTGTAGTTCAATTTTCCTCAGAATTGTTAGCCAGCACAACAATACATAATGGTGGTGTGCAGGCCAACTTGCATGCATCTTGAGGCGTAGTTGTTACCTGCTTTTGTTTAGATAGAAGCCTTGGTATTTCTGTTTTTTATTTATTGTGATCGATACATTAATGATATTTCGTTTTATACAATGTTCTGATTCGTTCTCTCCATCATATCTGTTATGTTTAGTATCTCACTGATATTTCCTTCTGCTTATAACTGCATTTACAATCCTGGCAACAAGGTAGGTACCAAATTTCATCTTTATCCCAGTATGATCGAGTTGCAGAGATCAAGTTAGAATTGGATAGTAACTTTGACTGAGTTACAAAATGTGATCATTTTCTTCTTTTGATAGTAGGATGGGTGAACGAAGCAATTCAGTTACGTTCCAGATAAATTATCAAATTTGTCATTTGGATTCAAAATGCTAATTATTGATGTACTTACGTTAGATCCAGTGTTTGATACAATGGTTTTTCATCTAATCTGAGATATTGAATGTTTCTCGCTTGAGGATTCTGCTCCCTGTCCCCAAATATGGGGAATATAATCTCAAAAATTCTTGCTCTAATCTGACCTAGCTGACGGAAGAATCAAAATAAAGAACTCTTACAAGTTATCGGCTAAATGATTGTGAGGTTTGAACAAGGCTTTCTGCATAGATTTCTGCAGCAGCACATTCCTCAAATTGATCAGCAACCTCTACTTGTCTGGTTGAACCGTTATATGTCATGATAAGGGGGGGGGGAAGTAAATAGTAAAATTTCCTCCTTATTCGACTGGTAACAAGGTACGGAGAAAA
>NW_006241797.1:0-1201 GCF_000226075.1 Solanum tuberosum
TATTTTAAGATATTCCAATCACGCCAATAATGACGGGCTGATCACGCATTGGACTTCCACATATTTCAACTATTAAATTATTTTACATCTTATAGCGTACAGATTTACAACCTTGTAATTGCTTCTACATTTATCTTTAAACATAAGTAGGTGTGAGAATTTATTTTTTTCTTTTCTTTTTTCTCCTCTTTATATATATATATATTTCAACTAAGCTTTTAAGATAAATAGCTTAACTTCCTTCAGAAGAAAACAGAGCGTAACAGTACTCCTACCACTTCTCAACTTTTGCACTTCCCAAGTTTTTGGGATTACCGCCCCAACTCTTAAAATTTCTTTTTTGATTCCGCCAAAACAGAACCATCGATCTTTGGGGTAAAAAATGCAAAAAGAAAGACGTTTTGGCGCTTAATTTCTGAAATTTTTGGCTCCAAAATTTATTTTAGAAGAATGTATATATATACATATGTGACAAATGAAAAGCTAACTCCTGACTGAAGTAAGATTTCCGCGCGAGCTTGAAGAAACGTACCTGCAGGTATGAATGATTCCTCTGAAAAAACAGAGAACAAGAAAACCGAAATTCAAAGTAAATTATTCGTGTGAATCGCTTAAACTTGTCACAAAAGAGCTACTAGACATACATGAAATTATGCTCTGCAACTTTGTATTGATTGAAAATAGGATCAATGTAGTGCAGTTCATTGTTTCTTCAAAACCATAGAAGCAAATTACAAACATACACAATAGAGTTCATTGAATCGTGTTAGCTGTTTCAAACTATTTTCCAATTAAGTTTTTACCATGATTTAACTATTGTGTTAGTTGTTTTAAAGTCGTGTTTGAAAAGGATAGACTCCCATAGAGTTCCGGATAGAGGATGAGCACCTAATGGTGATCTTTATCTTTCCCTTACCATCTTTTCCCATAAGAATGAACAGAGTACGTAACATTAGTTATGTATGCCATGTTATATATATATATATATATATGTTTATTTGATTTCAAATAAAATTAATGTCGATTTAGTTTTCTTATAGCTATTCTATTATCGATTACTTGGTTATGTTGTGAGTCTTAGTTTAGAGGGAATGGTCTGGTTTAAGCCTGAAAATAGTCGAAGAACATTCGTTCTTCCCTTTGATTTTGCAGCACTATATTTCTGTGTAATGATTTAAGCTCAATGAAATCAGTTGATGTG
>NW_006241798.1:0-1201 GCF_000226075.1 Solanum tuberosum
GACCAGCAATGGTTCTCGAGTGTCGGCCACATCCAGGATGTAGGCTCGGGTCGTGACACTTTCGCATTTTCATTTTAGTTTCTATTGATTTATGTTAATCTTAGTATCATGCTATGTCATGAGGTTAGATTGGGATCACTTGTGGCTGTAAGTACCATGTCGCGTGTAGGGGATAGTCTTGGGGCATGACAAAAAACTACCACACTTCTCCCTTTTCCTCTCTCCATCTGCCTCTTCTATTCTCTCCATCGCCGTCCTCTCCTCTTCCCTTTCCTCTCTCCCCGGATATTTGTTCCGACAAGGGAACCTCCGCAAACCACCTCTCCCTCTTCCTTATTTCCTTTCTTCCCTTCACTTCTTGTCTCCTTCACCCCTCATCCTCTTTTCACCAGCTCCGGTGAGAAAAAACCAAGATCGTCGTGGTTTCCTTGTCTCTCTCCCCCCGCTGAAGAGAGACAATTTACATTGTTGTTTACTATATTGCGTTTCTTACTATTTTGCATCTGCTTATAAAAAAAATTGCATTTTGCCTACTAAAGTTGCAATGTCTAACCAAATTTTGCATTTGCCTACTGAAATTGCATGACCTGTAAATTGCATTTGGCCTACTAAAATTGCATTGCATGTCGAAAATTGCATTGTTTACTAATTGCATTTGGACTACTATATTGCATTGCCTACTAAATTATTTTTTACCTACTATATTGCATTGCCTACTGAAATTATATTTGGCCTACTAAATTGCATTTGAATCGCTTACTATATTGTATTTCCTACTGAAAATTACATTTTTGTCTACTATGTTGCATTGCCAACTGAAATTTGTATTGTCTACTAAATTGTATTTGACCTACTATATTGCGTTATCTACTAAGTTGCATTGACTACTGAAATTTGTATTTGGCCTACTATATTGCATTGCCTACTGAAAATTATATTTTTACATGCCATATTGCACTTTGCATCTTGTTCTGTATTTCCTTTACTGTTTTAATAGGTTTTGAACAAAAAGTTTGAGACGAGATGAATTGTCTGAGATAAAATATTTAGGCAAAGGCTAGTTCATTTAAGATTTTACTTAAATATGTATTATTATATTTATGATTCTCTTTTTATGTGATTTGTAATAACATTGTATTTTAACACTATTCATATAATTAAAATAACTTTGAGAAATCGTCTAAGGAGGGAGGGGGAGGAG
>NW_006241799.1:0-1200 GCF_000226075.1 Solanum tuberosum
GTCTTGTAGCCTTTGATGTAAAATTTAAAAGTTCTGGGAGTAGGAATAAGGGGAGGAACACAATCTTCAACACATGATGAAGTTTAAGCTAATATCATGGAATGTTAAGGGATTAAACGATAGGGAGAAGAGAAGGGTCGTACATAATTTGTTGTCTGGATGGAGAGCAGATATAATTTGTCTCCAAGAAACAAAAATTGAAGGGGATATCTCGAAGATGGTAAAGCAGATTTGGGAAGGCAGATGGATTAGATATGCCTATCTAGAAGCAAGTGGAACAAGAGGAGGTATCTTACTGATGTGGGATGCGAGGGCATGGATGGGGAGGTCTTGGAAATTGGTTCCTACACCATTACTTGTAAATTTGAATCACAAACCCAGAATTTTAGCTGCCATATATCTGGAGTGTATGCTCTAAACTGTTACAAGGAAAGGAGAGTTGTACGGGAAGAACTGAGCTCAGGTAAGGGGGCTGATGGAGGGACCCTGGGCAATGTGCGGGGACTTCAATGTATCTAGGTACATATCTGAGAAGAAGAACTGCAACAGAAGAACTAAGGGAATGAGAGAGTTTTCAGATTTCAAAGAGGACATGGAATTAGTTGACATGCAATTAGAAGATGCTGCATACACATGGTTTAAGGGAGACCAACAGGAAGCAGCCTCCAGAATTGATAGAATCATGATTTCTAAAAATGGGATGATACCTTCAACAATTTGAAACAGATTCCTCTTCAAAGGCTGGGCTCAGATCATATACCAATAGCGTTGATTACTGGTTGCTGGGAGAGAAATAAAAGCTACTTCAAGTTTGAAAATTGGTGGCTGCAGTCAGAAGGTTTTGTGGATAGAGTTAGAGAGTGGTGGAGCTCCTTCAGTTACACAGGAAGACCTGATTATGTTTTGGCATGCAAACTTAAAGCACTGAAACTTAAGCTAAAGGAATGGAAACAAGAAGAGGGTGGAAATCTGGGCAGTCAAAGAAGGAGATTGTTAGAGCAGTTAGCAGAATTAGATACAGAAAGGGTAAATAGAACTCTCACTGTGGAGGAAACGACAAAAAAGGCTGCAATCTTACTTGAGTATGAAGAGCTAGTCAAGAAAGAGGAAGTTTCATGGAGACAGAAATCAAGAGTACTGTGGTTGAAGGAGGGGGACAAGAAAACCAAATTCTTCCACAAAATGGCAAATGCTCACAGG
>NW_006241800.1:0-1199 GCF_000226075.1 Solanum tuberosum
TCTACATCACTTATGTTGGAATCACCACTCAAGTTTCTGCCAAAAGATGATAAAGGTGTAGCATCTTAAAAAAAAATTGGGATAATGCATAAGTACTCCTGAACAATACACGAAATTCTAGCAACACATCTAAACTTAACTAGAGTCCTACGAATTGATCTATTATTGCTACTAATGGTTAGATATAACCAACTGTAAGCTCATAATCAGAAAAACATAGAGATTTTTTAAAATGATGTTGATAAATTACTTTTGTGTGTTATAAGATTATATTAAAGTTTAGTGCATAACTCTCATTCCCAAAGCAATATTGAAACAAAATGAACCATGTTTTGGGAAATAATATCATATAATCACCCTCAAGTTCATTCCCGATCATGGGATCTAGTGGTGTCAAATTGACGGGTGTGACAAAATTGGGGCATTTTAAAGTTTTTCATGCCAAGTGGATTGGACCTGGCCCATCCAAGTTTTCATCTATTCAAGATGGGAGGTGATTCTTTTGTATAGTTGTTTAGCAATTTGCTTATATTCAGAACTTATAACTATTCTATATGTACTACTGACAAATTATGGTGATTTTTAACTAATTAAAATTTTAAATTGAAGTTATTCTAATTTTTGCCAACTTAACATGTCGTTCATGCTTGTTATTCTTCTTTACAAGAGGAAAGTGAATAATTTCGAAGTCAAAGGACAAAAATATTGCCAAAGTCTCACCTAATGATGTACTTGGTATAGTACTTGATCCCGAACACCCAGGACGGGTTCATGGATTGGGTATTGTTCTAACTGTCACAAGCCCTTTTTAACCTAGTGAATGAAACTCAATATAATTAATATTTTTTTCCCATAAAAGTTTATGCAAGCAAAAATAACTAATTTTATCTAATAGTTAAAATACTAATCAAAATATACCCGAATTTGCATTAAAAAAATAAAATCATTCTTACATATTTATTTAGGAAAAATAAAGCTTTTTAAAAATAAATCAACAAAAATAATTTTGAAACAACCAGATATGTGTTTTTGCAAAATTTACCTGATTTACGTTTTTTTGCAAAAACAATCTTTTTTTAGAAAAAATGGCCAAAACCTATTATACGGAAAAAATGGACTTTGTATATTTTATTTTCCTTTTAAACTCTTTCTTTAGTAAGCCATATATCTATGTATTAACTTCATATTCAATTTTTTTT
>NW_006241801.1:0-1199 GCF_000226075.1 Solanum tuberosum
GCATAAACTTGTATGACTAAGGTTAGTAATATCTGGAATATTCATGTTACAATTATCAAATTGCTTTCTAATCAGTAAATATGAATTGTTGTTGTTATCTAAATACTTATTTTTCCTATTATTATCAGGCATTGGACATTACAGGCAGCACAATGAAGGTAGCACAGTGAAGGCAGCACAATGAAATCAGTCATATGTATGTAGTACTCCCCTTATCTTTCTGGAAGCTAAAGATTATTTCACTAGTTGTTCTCATTAGCACAGTGAAGGCAACACATTTAAATCTTTTAAAGTTAGATTTCTGTAGCTTTTCCTATCTAATAATCCTAGAACGTATATGATTATGAGGCTAGAACCTCTTCTCTTTGCAGGTTTGCTTTTATCAAAGTTAACAATCACCTTATTATTGTTTTTTAGGTTAACTTCTGTAGGGAAAGAAAATAAAGAGATTAAAAGAAAGCGGGAAGAATGAGTCAATCAGTAGCACTAAAGAGAAAGGGTTTGAATCCAAACAAAGCTCAAAGTTCATTGAAGAATATGAACTTTGATATACAATACCGATCAAGTACTGAATTGGCTAACCAATTCAAGATTAAGAGAGAACAACTTGTTAGCGAACGCACTGATAAAGCTAAGAAAGAGAATGAACGAATAGCGCATAAAAGAAAGAATTCTGAGGATTTCATTCCACAACAAGGAAAGAGTAAATTGGTTGAGTACAAATCAGTAATTCAATCGTCTTCAAGGGAAGAGCTTGGTACCTCACATATGGTTGTTGGGAAAGGACAAACTAAAAAAAGCTTATTTCAATCTGGAGAGTCCATTCAAGAGAAAGGAATTAAACTTCCTATGCACAACTTTAGGTTTCAAACGTCATCCCAGAAAGGTGTTACTGTACATGTGACTGGGGAAACACTTGGTAATGCAGAGGAACAACATGATATTCAAGATCTACTAAACTTCAAACAAGTGAAGAGGAAGTCGGTCCTACCGGCTACAAGTCTTGATCAGTTTCAAGAAGAACAACAACTGCAGAAAGAACATGATATTAATGGTCTACCAAAATGCAAGCAGGTAAAGAGGAAGTCGGTCATACCAGCTGCTAGTCTTGATCAGTTTTTTTTAAAAAAACAAGCGATACACATAGGTGATGAAACAAAAATTGATAACCACACAGTAGCTGATGATCTTGTGGATCA
>NW_006241802.1:0-1199 GCF_000226075.1 Solanum tuberosum
CGTCTCTTCTTCGCCGCCTAATCCCTACCTTTACCTTAAGCTGGGTCAAGGCAGGAAGGAAGCCTCTTTGGAACGTATGAGTAGCTGTCACGAATCGAAGTTTCAAAAGCCAAAAAGAGAGATTTGGAGACAAGAAAAAAAGTTGGTTGAGACACGGGATGATAGGGCGGGCGGCCGACTTTCAGTACTTTCTGCCAACTCGATTTCAATACTAAGTAAGCTCCTCATCGCATAAGTAAGAAAGTTCAGCTACAGATGGTAAAGAGAGGGGCGTTCAGCCATTTGACTGTAAGGAGAGGGGCGTTCAGCCACTTGACTGATTCTCTTCCTTCCGGTCTGCGAGCGTCCCATCTTTTTCTTACTTGGATGAAGAAAGACAGAACCTCTCTTTTCAGCCATAGCCAACAGTTCGCTTTCCATTTCTGAATACCAAAGAGCGATTGAGAGAAGAGCAGTACGTAGGACTTAAAAAGAGGGTTCCTTCCTCTCTTCACTCTCCTAATTTCGATCCTCACCTTTCTGGTGCCAAAGGCCTACCCTTCCACTTTACAGGAAGTTCTAAAGGAAGAAGTCGAAAAGGAAAAGAAAGTCACCTTTCCTGCCAACCTCCTGGCTTTATTCTTATACTGATCGAGCTGCACTATTTTTTATTCTAATAGATTCCACTTCGCTTGCTTGCACGACTTCCCCCTTGCTTAAAAAAAAAGGGGCAAGTCAAGTAAGTAAGCAGTGATCTGAACCACTTTGAAATAGAAAGAAAGATAGAAGGAAAGCAAGAAAGAACTATCTGACTTCGCTATCTTTCTATGAGCTCCTAGGAAAGAGATCCTACTCCCAAAGAAAGGAAGCTTAAGAATAGTCATTAAGAGAGGTGACCCTCTTTTGCTTTTTCAAGCTATGAATGTAGAGATCAGGTTGAAGAGTGAAAGGGACGAAGTGGTATGAAGTTGCTTGAACCTAGCGCTCGGGAGGTTGTGCTCGACCGAAAGGGTAAGGGCAAGAATACTTGGCTGGACGTAGTTCAGGATCGATGTAATTGAGACAACTAAGTAGAGGATGGGAAGATGTGAGGCCGGCCAAAGGTGGTTCTATATAGCTCTTACGCTTTTACAACTCGTACTATTTTATTTGAAAGTGAATGCTTTTACAACTCGTACTATTTGATTTGAAAGTGAAATCGTTTTTTTTTTTTGGCATCA
>NW_006241803.1:0-1198 GCF_000226075.1 Solanum tuberosum
TATATAAACTGTATATATGTTTTTACATTTGATTAAGTAAACATTTTATATAATGAATATGTCAATATGAACATGTCTATATTTTGCAGCTTGTTTTTAAGAATATAACTCCAAATCCAATGGAACTCAAGATTCTTGAATTACCTGCTGAGTATGTTCAATCAGATTCATCTCCAACAGAAACAACAACTGCAAATGCTTTGGACGATGATTTTCAGGATCCTCCACGTGCAATAAATAACAAGGGAAAAGAAAAAGTTGATACTTGTTTGTCGCCTCCTATGAAGAAATCAAGGCAAACAGTCACTCCTATTCAGAACAAGACAACACCTAGGGTCATTTCAAAGCAGCCTTATTTAATAAAGTCTCCCCGACATGCCAATGTTGCAAAAAGACCTAAGTCACCACTTCCAAAGAGGCAGGCCAAAAAAACATGCTAATGTTCCATCCTATACAGGCATTAAGCAAAATATTGAGATTAAATCAAGTGATGCTTTCGAAATACCATCCACCAGCAAGTCACATGATTTCAGTATATCGCGTGATGAGTTTGATCAATTCAAACTCTCGGTATTTATTTTTTAATTGTTTTTATTTATTAAAATTCTTTTTAATTTGTATATTTAGCATTAAAGTTACATATATATGTCCAATTTCAGATGGAGAAACAGTTTATTGATTTAAGGAACTTCATTGAAAACAACTTCAAAGTTGTGTTGGATTCTATCAAATCAAAGAATGCGGAAGATAAGGTTTGTTAATATAGATCAATACATATATATTATACATAATTGTGATAAATATACATTTAATATTTTTCTTTCAAGGTGATGGTGTAAAATTTACAGATAAAGTGTCAGTCGGTGTCGTTCAATTCGAAGAACCTTCTCAACATTTACCTTCTGAATTGAACTGTCAATCTGTTTTTAATGATCTAAATGATCAAGAGGTATTATACGTATTTATCTTGTTCATTATTTAAACTTTTATGGCTTTTTGTATATAATGTATATTTACTTAAAAATTCTGCAGAAGGTTGTTCGAGTATCAGTCCCATCATCTACTCCAGAAGTTAGTATTCACCAGTCAAATTTACACTCTCCAGCTGGACAATCAACATTTAGCCCTTTAGTTCAACAATTCAGTAATCCCGAGCCACAGGTAATTTATTACTTTTGTGTTATAAACAACATTATCA
>NW_006241804.1:0-1198 GCF_000226075.1 Solanum tuberosum
GGATTTCTCGGTTATCAAAAAAAAATAAAAAAAATAAGAGGCTTTGGTATAAGTTGTGTGTTTGTTGGGGTGGGTTAATTCCAGTACAAAGAAGAGATTTTCTAACATTTTGATGAATCTAAGTACAATGAGTTTGTGACACTAGTTTTCTAGCATCAGAAACAAAAGCTTAAGAGTAAGACGAATTGGTTTAACAAATTTCAATAGATTACAAAAGTAGGAATCTTGATTTTGATAATAACAAGTACCAGTTTTTATCCCTCATTTATCTGGTATGGATGGGTTACTTTACAAGTTTTGGGCTCGTATCTCAATGTTATTTTTAATAATTATAAAAGAAATAATAGCAAAGGATATTCGTAACCTTGCAAGTAAATTTACATGGCAAATTTTTTTGCAAGTCCATCTTCAAGGTTATGAGAGTTAGATTTATGTTCATTTTCATG
Organism: Solanum tuberosum; assembly: GCF_000226075.1. Taxonomy (NCBI): domain Eukaryota; kingdom Viridiplantae; phylum Streptophyta; class Magnoliopsida; order Solanales; family Solanaceae; genus Solanum; species Solanum tuberosum. The sequence goes on from NW_006241804.1 coordinate 447, forward strand.
GCTGGTCTAGAAACATTATCTGACTTTTCAGATGTATGCTCAAATTCAAACATCATAATCTTAATAATAAAAATAAATGGCCCCTCAATGGGCTGAGATATGAATGATTTAGATTCATATCCCTGTTAAGTACAAAAGAATAGGGCCTTGGATCCAAACTAGAAGTAGAAAAAGTAGACAAGATGCTTGTTGTTCTTGTACACTGGCTACATTCTCATCTTTCTGTGTTCTGATACATAATTATTTTAGTAAGGAAAACAAAGAGTTCTCGCACTATTCCAAATTTCAAATCTTACTAGTCCTTGGCTTCCTTGGAGTAGAAGAGCTTCTAGGTTCTTTTTACGTTTGCTGACTACTTCTTAAATGTGTTGCATATTCTGATTGTTCATACTCTCTTATTTCCAGAATGTTAGCAAATAAGCTACACAATATAGTACCGCCCTGTACTTTTGCTGCTTCATTTTCCTCTAATTACACTGTTATCAGCATGCTTGTAGTTGCAACCTCTGGCACTGGATATATCCTTGGGAGTGGTAGTGCGATTGACTACATGGGACTTTGCTGCACATGTGCTGGCACAATGATGGTTGCGGCATCAGCCAGCACATTAAATCAGGTACAATACTGGAATCTTGCTCATAACTACGCTTTCACCGAAAGTGTTTGTAAAAAGGAGAGTGGTTGGCATGTCCCCAGCAGGGATGGGAACAGCCTTTGGGGTCGTTTGGTAGAGTGTATTAGCAAAATTAATG
>NW_006241805.1:0-1198 GCF_000226075.1 Solanum tuberosum
CGTCCTTTACCCTGACAAAGTGTTGGATGACTCTGGCGATTTGGGCAAGACGTTGTATCATCATGAGGCTAATACCGATGGTTGTCAGTTAGAGAAACTCCCAAGAAAAGTAAAGTATACTATTTTAGCATTTGATATCATTGCATATATCTAAGTTGTAAAACTTTATTGTTTTCAATGCATTGGCATGCTTTACTTTACACAATTATCCAATATTCATTCTTTCTCTGAGTTGTTCCTCAATTATGTATGTTCAGTCTAACAAGTGTTTCATTCAACTATTTTACATACCGTACATTTCAAGTTCTAACGCCATTTGGTGCTACATCTTCTAATGATACAAATACATAAACTTAGGATCGATAGGAGACGCTTAACTGAGATCCTCTCCATCAAATTTCGGTGAGACTTCGCTCCTATCGGAGGGCTCCAGATCAATTATTTATTTCATCATTTAGTAGACATTCTAATTTATTATTTAGATAGTCATGGATCTTGTCCCATAACCTATCTTAGTTCAGCAGAGGCTTCATAGACAAGTTAGCGAGTCAGTTATATCTTGATCTTCAGATATTTTTAAACATTATTATTATGATGATTCATACTTATATTTAAGATTTTTCATAAAACATGTTCAGATGTGTGAATATTTATCACTTTTAAAGTTTCCACATAAGTGTTTAGCCTTCCGTTCAGTAGTAAGTCCGACCAAGGATTTACTTGGGACCAATAATGATTTCCGACCGTCAGCCACACCCAGGATATAGGCTCGGGGAGTGACAGAAATGGTCGATGTACTAAAGTTTTCTTTTGTTCAAACAGACATGGGGAGGAGTACCAGATCTAAACATAACCTCACTAAAATAAGTAATTTTTTTGTGAATTTGAGTTTTGATGGTGGTATTAAAAAAAATTGGATTTTCAATCCATAGAGTTCAGATCTATAAATGAAAAATTGATTTTACCTGAGATTTCCTTTGCAGCATCCCTATCATAAGCTTCTGAGATCAAGAAGATCGATCTTTGCGGTGAACATATTCATGGATAAGAATCTATGCAAGAAAGTTAACTTATAAGACTTAGATCTAAGTATTTCAAGAGAATGAAGATGAAGGTTTAGGAAGGATAGAAATACTTAGCTTGAAAGATGTAGTTGAAATAGCGTCACCTCATGAAGCTTATCTACGACTTGTTCAAT
>NW_006241806.1:0-1197 GCF_000226075.1 Solanum tuberosum
AATATAATGAAAAAGGAGTGTATAAAAGTAGGTGGGCTAGCTTTATGATAGGTCAATGAAGTGTGCTCTCAATAAAAGAATAGAGAAACTTGACCCTAAGCTTCTCTCTATTCCCACTTATAGTAATATATATAGTTCCTCCATTTGTAAATAGAGAAACTTGACCACAAGCTCCTCTGTGTACCCACTTATAGTAATATATATATATAGTAATACTTCAGCATATTTAATCCCAGTAAAACAATTGTCAGAATAAAAAATCAATATTTTTCTCAATTGCTACTGTACGTTTAAATAGCAATCTTTTTATTATTTTTATTAAATTAATAGCACTGCTACTGTACATTTTAAAATACCAATCTTTTATTAAATTAAAAGGAGTAATAAAAAACAAATAGTAATCTGTTTTTTTTTTTAAAAACAAATAGTTTTTCTAAAAGAAATTGTATTTCAACAAAATTAAGTAAAATCATTAAAATGAGCATCTTTTTATTTATTTTTAAATAGTTTTAAATGAAATTGTATTTCAACAAAATTTAATGAAGATATTATTTAAATTAGTTGGATAACTTTCTAAATAAAATATCTATAGTTGAGTGACTTTGTAAGTGAAATATCAATAGTTGAGTGTCTTTCTAAGTAAACTATTCAAGTTGTGACTTTCTAAATAAACTATTCAAAATTGAGTCACCATCTAAGATATTAATTCCAATTAGATCATGATTTCAAAGGCAAAAACATAAATTTGGTATAAGAGTTTTCATTAAAAATAGAAAAAAGTTAATCTTTCTTCTCAAAATAAGATTTCGTTATGTACGAAGGATCTCACTTTCATTTTTATGTTTTTATGTAGCTCATATGATCAGTTGTTAGATAAATATAACAAATTTCTTTACTTGTACACGATTTAGGATTAAAATGGTCACTTTTCTCGTATATTAAAGACTATCAATTATATGGAATATATTAAAAATCACTTTATTTTATACATTAAGAATTATTTTAACTACACGATATATATAAAAAATTAAAAAAAAAATTGAAAAAAATATACACTAAAACCATTTCCACTATATGATATATTTTTCTTTTATCTATATAGTAGAAGAGGGAGTTTCAACATGATAGTTTTAAGTTACTTAATTATTTTTTAAGGGTATTATGATTAGAGCTGTCAATATGGGCTAGCCCACCCCA
>NW_006241807.1:0-1196 GCF_000226075.1 Solanum tuberosum
AACCCACCCAAATTTAACCCAACCCGCTCATTTGCCACCACTAGATCTGCCTGAGAACTTTGAAGTTCTCTTCATAAAGATGATAACTTTTGGTTTAGCAACCTTACACTGCAAAGTTCCAAACAAAATTAATCAATTTAATTGTTATAGAGTCGCATGAAATTAATAGATGTTTCATTTTGTTGTTGCAACATGGTGAAAAGACAAAAAAATTTTTTAATGTCAAACTCAGTTAAGAAAGAAAAAACGATATGCAGGGCAGGTTGGTATCTTTGCGGGTTTACCCTGCCCCGCCTCATTGCCATCCCTATCTGCACGGACTAATTAACTTTGTGATTCCATTGTCTTGCAGAAACAGAAGTGGAAGTCTCTCAGAGGAATAGTATATCACTAACTTTACGTATGAGGGCCGCAACTGCTACTGCTATAGGTGCTGCTGCTGCTCATGCCAAATTGTTGGCCAATCAGGAAGAGAGAGAAATAGAATATCTGGTTTCTACTTTGGTTGAAGCACAGGTGAGTTTATGGTTTCGCTTATACTAATGGTGAACTTAGAACAAACTTCAGGGCGAAAGGAAAGAAATTGAACAAGTTTTTCCGAAAAAAGCAAAAATAAATGATAGAAGGGTCAGGAAAAGAACCCAAGAGCTTCCATCATATTTGGAGAAGTGTCAACATTTCTGCCTTGTTATCCTCTGCTTCTGTACATCTTCTCATTTCTAGCTTCCCTCAATATCCTTGGTTGGCTTGGCTTATTTTTCTTTCTACTTTTATGAAGGCGAAGAAGTTGAAACGCAAAATGAAGCATGTTGAAGCTCTGAACCTGATGATGGAGAAGCAGCATGGCCAAATGAAGGATCTAGAAGAGTCTTTAGTTACGGAGAGAATGGACATCTTGCAGAAGATATTTAATTCCGGGGTATCTAGATGGAGGGATCATGCTTCGGTTAAATCTCAAAGCAGCACCAGCAGCATATAACTTGACGTTTCTTGAATTGCATATGCAGTGTTGTTGTTGTAGAGAAAACTCACCATTAGTTAGCTTCTTCAGATATTCTCCTGATGATGATTGTCAGTATGTGCTGGCCTGGTTTATACTTCAGGTGCTTACTTTTGTTGTTCAGTTGAATTCTATGTTGCTCGGACTCTTCAAAAATTTCACGGGTGCGTGTCGGATTCGCCAAAAGTAGTGCATT
>NW_006241808.1:0-1196 GCF_000226075.1 Solanum tuberosum
AACTTACTCAATTTGTTGTTCTTCTACTTCTTGCATACGCCATCAGCCATATAACTGATCATTGCGTGCTAATATTTTTTTTTAATTTTTTTTGATAAGCATGAAGATTGGGCAAACTACATACCAGAATTTTTTTCAACAATTATGTCATAAAAAAACACTATTTATAAAATCACGAATAACTGAATTAATGACATTACATTACAATAGAGTACATAATCAATATTTTAACATTAAAAGTCATTGGAGAACATGATTAGAATTTATACCTACATAAGAGATTGCAATGGGGAAATTAACAACTCATTTTCGCAGAAGGATATACAAACACATGTGATTAAAAAAAACACGTATATTTAAAAATAGAGATAATGAATAAAGCAGTTATAGGTAACCACTTTAAATTCAACTTCAAAAGTAACTATTTTGTTGTATTTTTTTTTAAAAATAGGGTAGTTTTTCTATGTATTTATTTAAAATAGCTTATGCACAACATTTTTTTTATTTCATTTTTCTTTTCTACCTTTTTTAGTTATAAAACAATAGTATCTATCTTATATATAACAAGAGAGGAAAAAATGTCACATCTCAGCACCACAAAAAATATATATTTTAAATTATTAAATAATAAGATTAGATAATAAATTACTATTTTATTTTCTGTAATTATTTTAAATAAAAAATTAAAAATTAAAAAAAAAAACAAAACAAAATAGAAACTTAAAGCAGTTCTTAAAATTATCATTTTTAAAACTTGTTTATATTAATATTCGATTCACGTAAGTGTAATGTTATTAATATAAATGAGTTTTAAAATGATAATTTTAAGAACTGCTTTAAGTTTCTATTTTATTTTATTTTAATTTTTAATTTTTAATTTAAAATAATTACAGAAAATAAAATAGTAATTTATTATTTAATCCTATTATTTAATAAATTAAAAATCTATTTTTTCTGGTGTTGACATGTGAACTTTTTTCCTCTCCTATATATATAAGATAGATTAACACATGTTTTATACTACCCTTTGTTAACTATAAATAAAGGAGTTTCCTCACATTTTTAAACTATGAGTTTTTTAAGTTTTCTATTCTTCTCTTTTTAAAAACTCAAGTGTGATTTACAGATGTTGAGAATATCAAGTTCAATGGAATTTGAAGACTCCATAACCTAAATGTTGAATCAATATAATACTC
>NW_006241809.1:0-1195 GCF_000226075.1 Solanum tuberosum
TACTTGAAATAAAACACTCTCACACTTTGTACACAAAACGCTAATTCACTCTTTTTTTTTTTTTTTTTGAATGAAGGGGAAGGGGAATATGTAAACTATAGAATGGCTTACAATCTTACAAACTTCTCTCTCAATACTCTCTTGCACTTCGCTCTACTCTTCTTCTTGCAACATGGTGCTTATTTATAGTAGAAGTCCATCCGGATTTGAAATTCGGATTTCAATTTCTCAAAACTTTCTTCACCTGCCGGGTGCTCTTCGGGGCCCCATCGTCACATGGCTTTGTGAAAACTTTTTTGAAAATGAGTGTCCTTCTTTTGTCTTCTTGTGATAGTGGAGTTGTCTTTTTTAGTAATGGACATGTAGTGGAGCTTCCTTTATCATGAGTGGAGTCTTCTTTATTATAATGGCTTGTGATGTCATTGCTTACCTATTTGTTTGTCTTCTTGTGTTGATGTCTTTGCTTTCGTATTTCCTCTAGGTATCCAGGTTGTGTAGTGCTATGGAATCAAAACTCATCCCTGAATCATTGTCTTCATTTGGGTCGTAATGTTGGTTAGATTGGTCTGAGAAATTATTTTCGTCACTGCTGCTCTCTATGTCTTCGTGGTTAGAAATTGCTGGATCTGGTTTTGGATTTTCTCGTATAGTTTTTTCTTGTATTGTTTCTGCGAGTAATTTGTCGAGGGAACTTTTTATTATTTTCTCTATCCTTTTATTTTTTTTTTCTTTTTTGGAGAAATCCTTTTGTCTTTTTACTTGTTTCTGGTATTGTATTAAAACTTGCCGGTAGAATTCTTACACTTTTTGGTAAAGTGTCAACCATCAACGGATTTGATGAGTCTTTACCCGCTACCGTTTGATCGGGACTAGCTGTACCTTTAGCTGGCACAATAGCTTTTTCTACATTCATTGGGGAATGTACACCCGTCTTATCCATTTTGTAGTGAGATGGAGAACTCGTGCCTTGATCTGTATTTCCAAGTAAAAATCTTATCCTCTCTTGTAATGAGTGGATATGTTGTGTCATTTTTCCTTTTTCTGTCTCTAGTCTTTCGATCGTCTGATTTAGTCTTTTGAATCCTTCCGTCATTGAGGAACAATGATCGCAAAAGATTATTCTGTCTGTGTCTTTCTGAATATTGTATTGCAAAGATGGTCTTGAAACTTGTCTCAAAGCTGGGCTTATGAAATA
>NW_006241810.1:0-1195 GCF_000226075.1 Solanum tuberosum
ACCCCCACCCCTACCCCCTCGTCAATTTTTTTTTTTTAAAATTGTTTTTGAAAAATATATTCCAAGGTGAAAGTCTAGGTCAGATCTGAGGGTCGAATTTTGGAATAGTCCACCTAGTTGAGGAAAGGTACAAAAAAGACTTGTTGAGACTGCGAGTGATTTGATGTAAATTGTTGATAGCAACCGAACTCATAAGAAACTTGAGTGCTTAATGTGTAAAATATTCTTGTTATTTTGTTTTGTTTGAGGATTAAGTATAAGCAAAAGTTTAAGCTTGAGGAAGTTGATAAGTTGGGAACTAATGTCTATTACTTGAATTGTAGCCTTTCTATAAGTAAAGGTCTAACAGCATAACTAACTTATTTTGTTGGTCTCAGGTCTATGAACTAAAAAGGAAACAAAGGAATAAATGTATCAAAAAATTTGAAGGAAGACCAAGTTTAGAGCAAAAAGCTGAAAAATCAGAGAATTGAAAAATATGCAAAAGGGCAAAACTTGGAGACGATTTCTGTTCATCTCCACGATTGGAAGGAATCACACAGGAACAACATGCTGATCCAGTCCACGACGGTTGATGAAGACATAAAGTTCGGAGCCTATGACAAAATGAACAAACGTGGAGATGATTGCCAAACGCAATTGGTCTTAAATCCTCAGAGAAAAATCACATATTAATTCCTCATAGGAAGGTACATAAACCAGCCAGGTACAAATAAAAGTAAGTTCAGCATTCGTTTCTCAAAAAAAATAAAAAAAAGTTTAGCATCTGCAAAAATCATGGACTTGGCAGACTCTTATTAATTTCTGGCATTTCTTAAGGATTAATAGAACGCTTTGTTTTGGCTTATATATTATTTACCAATTCAGAACTCATGTAACTTCAAAAATTTATGTGTTCTCAAACAAAACATTGGTTGGTTGGTTTGCCGTTTGCTTTTGCCAAGATGCATGTGTCAATGGCATTTTCACAAACTCACCACCTTAGAGTTTGCTACATTTAGGGCTCAAACGCCAACTTTGACAACACAGTTAGAAAATATAGTAAAAAAAATATTCCGTGTTTTGGGTTGATAAGTAAAAATGACTACGCTTTTAGGATATTAGGAGTGCCATTTGGGACAAGGCAATAACAATAAGAATTCAATGGGCTGGTAAGGCGACCGTTTCAGTTTATGGATCAGCTATATCTCCTTGC
>NW_006241811.1:0-1195 GCF_000226075.1 Solanum tuberosum
GTATTGACTTAACCACATTATTTATTTTAACTTATTTTCGGCCATTTTCGGACAATTACAGAAAAAAGTAAAGTTTTGTTCTTTTTTAGTTTTTACGATATTCAGAGGTCATTGGTGCAAGTAGAAACTTTTTTGAGGCATTTTTTGTATTGTTTATCTATTTTTCTTGATTTTTCGGCCATTTTGGGGACTTCACGTAATATTCAGCCATTTTCGAACATTTACGTAAAGAAGTAAAGTTTTGTTCTTTTATTCGTCACGATATTCTAAGGTTAATGGTGCAAGTCAAAAAAAAATTGAGGCATTTTTTGTATTGTTTTAATGTATTTTTCTTAAGTTTTCGGTCATTTTGGGGCCTTTACGTAATATTCGGCCATTTTCGGACAGTTACGAAAAGATGCATATCACTTCCCGAGCCTACATTCTGGATGAGACTGGCACTCGAGAACCATTTCTGGCCCCAAGCAGACCCTTGGCTTGGCTTAACTCATATCAGAAGACTTAAAGAATTTATACAAGGATTCAAATGCACTTTAAAACAACTGTCTCAAAATAAACTTAGGACGTTTAAGGATAAACATTCAAATTAGCAATAATGGCTACTCAAGTTTTTTAGCAAAACATTTGAAATACAGACTAAAGAACTAATATCTAACTATCTATGAAGCCTCTAAATACTAAGAGGGATGTCGGGACAAGACCCCCGATCATCCTAACAACTGATTAACAAAGAAATAAAAAGGGAATCCTCCGGAGGCATGTTGGCATACTAACTAACTCTGAGTGCTCAACTAGATCAACGAGTCGCTGGATGCTGATCTTGGTTACCTGTATCTGCGTTATAAAATGATGCAGGCCAAATGGCATCAGTACATTGAATGTACTAGCATGCGAGGGGGAAAGCTAAACATGACATAAGCTTGATAGGAAACTGAAAGGAACACTTACCTTATCTTTACTCAACTCATGGATACTCAAGTCAAATGCAAAGTAAAACAACAATAAAGGTGTACTTTATACAAAGCATTTAAAACAATAGATGATAACTCAATGTATTAAAGATATACAATAATAACTCAATTAACATATAAAGTGATGATACAACGTCTCGCCCACGCTGCCAGAACTGTCCTATACCTTTGTCGTGTTATAGAACGCCTCAACTAAGTGGATGCACTAGTCTATGCTAAAAAGC
>NW_006241812.1:0-1194 GCF_000226075.1 Solanum tuberosum
ATTACTTCTTTTCATGAAAAGTCACAACATTTTAAGTTACACAACTTCACAAAATTACATAATATTTTTTTCGAAGGTTCATAGCCTAATCATCACATTAGCGGTTTAAATAACTAATCATTGCTAAAATTGTCAAGTTATAAACATAAACTACTATGTGAACTACATCAAAGATATTGTTGTGTCGTAATTTAACTAACCTTTAGAAAAATCACTTTTTGAAATGTTCAAAGTATAGAACAATTTGAGAAAAATACTTAGAAAAGAGTCGCCACTTAATTTTTTAAAGAAATTAAGAAAACTTATAATTTCCAAAGATTTTAAACAGAAAAAATCATTTGAGAATACCAAAAAAGGGTTCGAGGTTCAATTTACACTTCGAGAAGGGTTTAAGCATTCGAAGTGTCCGCTAACATGCGGTTGACCTGCGACTTGACTAAAATATATTTGACTATTTTTATTATTTTTCTTTTTTGGAAAAATGATTTAACATAGGCAATAATAATTTACAATACTTGATTAACTTTGAGAAAAATAATTGAATAAATGACGCATATTTTTTATTTTTTATTTTTTAGAGAAAGGGACCCAAAAATGAAACATTTGACTCGAAATACAAGTGATTAGAATATTAATAAAACTAAAAATGAAACATTTGACTCGAAATATAAGTAATTAGAATATTAATAAAACTAGATTAATTAGAATTTATTTAATTCATTTTGAAATAACAATTTAAACCAATTTAATAAATTAAAGCATGAACATCATTTTGAATTAATTGACTAACCCTTTTTGAGAAAATGACTAAGTAAGTAATTTATTTTAATTAATTGAAAAGGCTTCTTCTTTTTTTTTAAAGTTTATTTGGGAGAAACCTTAACTTGAAACAATTTTAAACGAACTAAAAGTGTGTTAAGTGAAAAACATTAAATAACGTTCTTTTTAAGAATAAAGAGTTTTAATTCAATTAATAATATAAGATCTTATTAGTAAAATAAATGAACACAAAAAAAAGTATTAAAAGTAAACCAACATAACAAAAATAACTCATCTTTCGGGGAATCTAATTAAGTTATTTAAAGTTAGAGTTAAATAAGATTAGTCAACACGTAATCAAATCATTAGAAGAGTACGAGAGATAATGAAATTGGGCCCCTTCTTGGGCCAATTTCGCTATATTTTTAAGCTTTA
>NW_006241813.1:0-1194 GCF_000226075.1 Solanum tuberosum
CATATATAAAGATTGTATGAAAATTGAAAAATCATAAGAGTTTACACGATTCAAACCTGATTTGTTTAAAATTAAAAATATTTTTATAAAGTATTAATGGAAGAAAACATCTTAATCATACATGTGTTTACTTTCCTTTCAGTAATTGATCATATTCAACACAATCATTAATCTATAACCAATCATATATCAAAAGTTTATCATTTTCAAGATTTATTTCATTGCTTTCGAATTGAAAACCTTTTGTGAAGTTTGATATGATTTCTCTAGAAGTTACTTTTTAACACAAATAAATATATTCTTAGCTCAACCCTCTTGTCACTCCCAACCTAAGTTTTCTCTACTCTCTCACCCAGTAAGTTCCTTTTTCTTTTCTCACCCTTTTTTTCTCTTTTACTTTTTGTTCTTACTAAATTATTTATTTTCAGTGAAATGGATAATTTCTAACTTTTCTTTAGAAAATCACGAATGTTACTTTAACAGAATAGTGCAAATTCATAGAGGAATATATCGATTTAATATCATAGTATTAAGGAATATGTTTAGGACTGTTCATATTATTAATGTTATTATTATAAGTTAAAAAATTATAAGTTTAAAACAAATAAAAACAAACAGTTGTGGCATGAGAACAAATGTCTTTAATGTAGGAAGACCTAAAGGAGTTAATTAGTCATTTAAATATGTGACCGTCCTTTGTATGAATGTCATATATGATTTAATTTAGAATAAATAAATAGTAGAGTTTTGAGACAATTAGTGGACGGTGGATAATGTTTAATGCATTTGTATGTATCATTGTATGTTTTTTTTTTTACAAATAATGTACGTTTGTTTATTTCATGTGAACTTGTTAAACACATTAGTTTTCAGATTATTCTTATTCTAAACACATTAGTTTTCAGATTATTCTTATTCTAAACACATTAGTTTTCAGATTATTCTTATTCTAAACACATTAGTTTTCAGATTATTCTTATTCTAAACACATTAGTTTTCAGATTATTCTTATTCTAAACACATTAGTTTTCAGATTATTCTTATTCTAAACACATTAGTTTTCAGATTATTCTTATTCTAAACACATTAGTTTTCAGATTATTCTTATTCTACACACATTAGTTTTTAGATTATTCTTAGTTTTCAGATTATTCTTATTCTAAACACATTAGTTTTCAGATTATTCTTATTCTA
>NW_006241814.1:0-1192 GCF_000226075.1 Solanum tuberosum
ATGAACAAAGTCTCACATTAGAAATTGATAAGAAAAAGAAGATACGTATAAAGTGAAGTGATACTCTTAATTAGTGATTTGAAGCATTTAGGAGGAAACTGTGCAAGTTTTTCCCAAAGCCGACTAAATCACTTTGCACTTCTTGTGATTTTAAGGTCTTACTTTCTGTCCCAAATTGATAATTAGTGTCCTTTTATTTAAGGAAAAGAAGGTGTATTCCATGTCTTAATTTAGTTCCCATGAGCACAGAATAATTCAAGTTCTTGAACGTTATGAACAAAATTTCTCAACTCTAGGTATTCAAGACCTTAGACTTAGAGTTAAGAATCAAACTCTTCGAGCCAGTCGAAAATCCTTTAAAGCTTATTCCATTTCCTATCTATTGAGATATTTTTACACTTTCCATTGAACTTCCTACCACTATGATTAATTGGTGTATAAACCTTGACAAAAGAATAATAAATCCAATCAAAAACCCTTTAAAGTTTTGATTAGTCAAGTGACGAATCAATTCTTTTTTTTCTTTTTTTGATTGGTTAGGATGATATGTTAGTTGATACGAATGAGTCTATAGGGATTGAAGGAGTACTTAAACAGAAAATCAACAACAGCTTTTGAACTGTTTGATGCAGGTGGAAATTGTGGTATCAATGAACTTTTATTAATTTGCTTCAGCAACATTCAGTTTGTTACAAAGAAAATTAATAGCCAGATAACAAATCATATATAGCATACATTAAGCAAATAATTTTACTATGCACATTTAAGTGTTGCTTTGAAGTAATCAATTCCAAGAAGTGGCGGAATACCTTGATGTAATGTTGGTTGGGTGTATGAACAATGTCTCGCATTAGAAGTTGATAAGAACAAGAAGATGTGTATAAAGTAAAGTGATACTCTTAATGATTGGAGACATTTGGAAGAAAACTGTGCACGTTTTACCCAAAGACAACGATATCACACTATTTTAAGTGTTTCTTCATTTAGAATTTTGTGCAATTGATGTCGGTTTATTTGAACTATTCGTCTTGTAAATTGGTTTAGATCTGCAGTTCTGGTGACAGAAGTTTTTGCACGGATTGCCCCTATTTTGGGGTGGTCTTTAATTATTGCCCCCCAATCGATGGGCTTTAATTTTTACCCCTGCTTATCATTTAACTAGTTTTGAGAACGTGCGTTGCACGTTTGTCCT
>NW_006241815.1:0-1192 GCF_000226075.1 Solanum tuberosum
AATACTTCAACTTGCATCTTATGACTAAAATATATTTCATTTAAATTTTGCAGGTACACTCAAGATCCGGATCAAGTACTAAAGAAAAGAGGATCCTCGTAGGAAAATAAGATAGTTAGCTTTCTTTCAAAATAACTCCACCAACTGGAGCTTGTAATCTAACCTCATCAGCAACTCCGCTAATCGGAGACCCCGTCTAACAGCGTCAAACTCCGCCACTTGGAGGTTGTACATAGCAAACATCGTCAAACTCCGCCAATCGGAGGCTGTACATAGCAAACATCGTCAAACTCCGCCACCCGGAGGTTGTACATAGCAAACATCGAGCGAACTCCACCAATCGGAGACCACATCGTAGTGACGTCACTGAAGCTCCATCGATCGGGGGCAAGCACATGTAGAAACGCTGTCACACGCTGATAATTAAATCTATTTTACAATCTTTACACAGCCGGATACAGGCTTTTACATTACAACAGCCCCGCCAGCCAGAGGCTTTACATTACAAGTTTTACACATCCAGATGCAGGCTTTTACATTACAACCGCCCCGCCAGTCGAGGGCCTCTACATTACAAGTTACTTTACCTACATCACACCCGCCAGTCGAGGGCCTTTACATTACAAGTTTTACACAGCCGGATATAGGCTTTTACATTACAACAGCCCCGCCAGCCGGAGGCTTTACATTACAAGCTTTACACAGCCTGATACAGGCTTTTCAATTACAACAACCTCGCCAGCCGGAGGCTTTACATTACAAGTTTTACACAGCCGGATACAAGCTTTTACATTATAACACCCCGCCAACCGGAGGATTTACATTACAAGCTTTACACAGCCGGATACAGGCTTTTACATTACAACAGCCCCGCCAGCCGGAGGCTTTACATTACAAGCTTTACACAGCCTGATACAGGCTTTTCAATTACAACAACCTCGCCAGCCGGAGGCTTTACATTACAAGTTTTACACAGCCAGATGCAGGCTTTTACATTACAACCGCCCCGCCAGTCGAGGGCCTCTACATTACAAGTTACTTTGCCTACATCACACTCACAACACAAAAAGAGGCGTTAACAGTCGTCTGAACATCTACACTCTACTCTTTACATTACTATTTCAATTTATAATTCTTGAACCGCAATAGGTACTTTTCACAACGTCCCTCAAAATAGGCTGGACCTCTACAA
>NW_006241816.1:0-1190 GCF_000226075.1 Solanum tuberosum
ATAAATAAAGATTATTACTATTATTATTATTATTATTTGTTTTGAAATCAATATGGAGGTAGTGGAAAGATAGTTAAAAATAGTTTTTCTACAGAAAAAGGAATTACATACGTTTAAATTTAAAAACTATTTTAAAAATAAAACAGTAATTTATTATTTAACCTTATTACATGCATTTAATATTTTTTAATTATTTAAATAATCTATTTTTTGTGGTGCTTTTAAAATTAAAAGACTACTCGCAAATTTTATTAATCAACTATCATTACGTGTTTTTTTTTTTCAAATACAATTTTGCAGATTATTTGTTTTAAAAGATTGCAAACATAAAATTAAGATTTTATTATCTTCAAATGACATTTTAAGACAATATTAAAAGATGAAGAAGTAAAGAAGAAGAAGAAGAAAATTCATATTAGAAGACATTCATAATTATTTTAATTGGATTTATTTATGACTATGTAGAGAAAAGGTTTATGTGAGTAGTTGAATAATTTTAGGTAACCACTTTTAAATTAAAAAAAATCAACTTGACATGATAATTATTATTATGATAATGATAATGATAATTTTACTTATTACATTCTCTTCAAGTAAAATCTTTGTATATTTATTTATTATTTTTATTATTATGATTAAAAAAAGTAACCATGATTATGTAAACTGCAATCAAATTTTCTAGTTTCTGCCATCTATTTTATCTTCTTTAGTCTCAAAAGAAGAAATAAAAAAGCAAGCAATATCAACCATTGCATCTCTTTCATCATTCATATAAACGAAAGCAAAACCTGAAAATTAATCCAAAATTAAAATAAAAGATATAAGCATGAATAAAAAGTCAAAACAAAATTTATAGATTAAAATCATATGTTCTGTTGATTTTTTTATGACGATGGTTACACACTAATAGAAAACTAAAAATTAAAAAAAATTCAATACATACCTAATATTTGTGGATACACTTCAAGCAGGAAATCTCTTTCTCTAGCATATATCAAATAGATCTATGATTTGCCTATAATAAATTTCATACTTGTAAATCTTTCTACTATTTCTTTGTTGCGTTAAAAAATTATAGGAGTTGTATGCTTGTTTTCTTCGGTAAACAATCCTATACATGCCAAACTATAAAAAAAAGTGATGAAGATTGATTTATGAGATTTTCAATACCAAAATATGAAAAGAAGTGA
>NW_006241817.1:0-1190 GCF_000226075.1 Solanum tuberosum
CCGTTTATTTTACCTAATAATACTGGTATTACTTTTACTACTTTTCATAAATTTACTGATAATGAAGTCGCCGCAGTAAGTATAAATGAAATTAATCGTCTTATTTCTCAAAATAATTATTTGGGTCTATATGTTAAAGTTATTGGTGAACATATTTGTTCTCTAGACAAAAAATTAGATAGCTTGTCTAATCTGATTGTTCAAATTGATAATAAGCTAAAATCTGTGAAACAAGTTTCGTAACAGGCTTCTTCGTCAAAATAGCCTGATGTTCATATTCAAAGGCCTCCTGAGATTCAGGATTTTATTCTTAGACCTTTGCAAGACCTTGAAAATCTTCTTGATAAATTTTTTCCTCAATTTGGTGCAAGTGCGAAACCGATTAGTCTCGCTGAAGATTTTGCAGATGAAATGGAAGCCACTTTTGATTTCAAAACTCAAATGGAAATGGAAGTTAATAAACATCATGGGTATCCAAAGAAGAATAGTGGTAATACTGCTTATGCTAGAAAACCTAGCATGCAAACATATTACTATCTCAGGCCGACTCCTCAAGATGTTTTAATAGAGGAAAGAGATTAGAATCAAACTAACACTTCTTATAGTGGAAGTGAGATTTATGAATGGAATCTCGATGGGTTAAATGATAGGCAGTTGACGATTATGGTTCATAGGATGCTTATGTATGCTACTATCTGCAAAAGTGTTAGTAACACTGACAAGACCATTTGCAAGATGATTATTGCAGGATTTACCTGCCAACTAAGAGGATGGTGGGATAATTGTATGCCCTCTGATGCGAGAGCAGCAGTAATTAATACTAAGGCAGTAAATGAAGGAGTTGATAATTTAGGCTTTGCCCTTGTTCAAAATAGAGAAGACGCTGTGTATACACTTATTTTGACTATTCTTGAACATTTTAGTGGTAGATTTACCAATCAATATGAAACCATTAGATCTCTACTAAATGGTCTTAGATGTAGACATTTAGGTGTGTTTAGATGGTATAAAGACACTTATTTAAGTCGGGTAATGGATCATCCCGAAAATGGTTTAGAATTCTGGAAAGCCAAATTTATTGATGGCTTACCTTCTTTATTTGCAGAAAGAGTAAAAAAGACTCTTAGAAATACACAGGGAATTATTCCCTATATTGATTTTACTTATGGAAAGCTTATTGGGGCTTGTAC
>NW_006241818.1:0-1190 GCF_000226075.1 Solanum tuberosum
CAACTCCCACGAGTTGATCACAGTAGGCCCTCAGGTGCGCTAAGGGGTTTCCCGTTCCTCCAAAGATGTCGAATTTTGGCACCTTGAACCCTTCCGGGAGGTCCAAATCCGGATGAATACATAGGTCTTCGTAACTCAACCCGGCGACCTCAGGAATGCAGTTCAGCTCCTTCATTGCTTTTTTTAATTTCCTCCTTCATATCTATCTTGGCGGTCTCTTCCTTTAACCTCCACTCTCTCTCCCTCTCCTCATAGTGGTCGAGCTCCGAACCATGGGCGTCATGCTCGTTGAGCACTGGTATTTGGAAAGTGGCTTTTTGTGGTAGTGGTGGAGCAATAGAGGGACTTTGGGCATTTTGAGTGGCTTGGTAATTTTGAGGGAAAGTCTGGGGATTGGTATGTTGATTTTGGTAATGGAGGGAAATGTGTGGGCGGTTAATATTTTGGCTTTGAGGGGGTAGACCAGTTTGGTGGTTTGTATTAGGGGAAGGGAGTGGTGCTTGGGGGTTGGTATTTTGAGGCAGGGGTGGTGTTTGGTAAGAGGCTGAGGCGTAATGGGGGTTTTGGGTGGTAAGGTCAATGATGGAGGGATTATGAGCAGGACTTGAAGGCGGGTTCAGAGCTTGTTCCACGTTAAAGAGGGGGGAATTTGAGCTGGAGGTCTTCGTCTGGCTGAGTATTGACAGCAAATATCGGAGGAGGCAAATCTTGTTTTCTCTGCATCTCGACCCTCATCTCAGCAATTTGTTGCATCAACTGTAGAATCAGTTCATTCTGATCAGCAAGGGTTGGCTGAGCCACCACGACATCAGTAAGGCCAGGTTCTTCGTTATTATCACTCAAAGCTGCTTTTCCTCTTTGGGAACTTTGGCTGAGAAAGGAATCTGTAGGCCCTTTTGATCTGGTAAAATAAGGATGATCGGCCAGTGTATCAACACAGATCAGTTCTAACGACCTGTAGAGAAAAACAACTCAAAGGCAAATCTGTTAGTACTAGTTCCGGACGAATAATGCAAGATATCACATAGCAGGCATATAAACACATAAGAGTTGCTTCGTTTGAGGACACGTTAACCCACGAGTGATGGGGACTAATTTTTTGAACAAGCAGGAATTTGCTCATTTTATTTTGGGGCTAGTGACTCAGAAAGGCTAAATTGCGTTGAGCTAAGGTCTTCTTGCTGCATATT
>NW_006241819.1:0-1189 GCF_000226075.1 Solanum tuberosum
AATCTTGATTCACTTAATATTATCTAGACCTAGGGTTGTTTTAATATTAGAAATTATTGGGTTTTTAGCTGTTGTAATGATCCAAATCAGATTATCATGATTTTAGTATTGTTTTGCGTAGATTCCTTCATAAATTCATAACCCTAGCTATATAGTTCTTTTAGATCATGAATTACACATGCTAGGCCAGTTATTTCATTTATACATGCCTTAGTTTAGAATGTTTCATTATTAGTACATTAATGTTGCATTTTCAGTTAGTATGTCAGTATTTTGAGCTATTCAGTATTACAGAAAATCAGGCATAAATTGTTAAATACATAATCAATTGGGAGTAGCTTAATACCAAGTGGACTAGGGTTCAGCGTACCCGAATATTCCCATAACTACGTGCCCAGTAGGTTTATTAGTACCCTATGTGGGCATTGCATTTTAGTGATCACGCCAGTCATGCCTCTATACCTCTGGCAGGGTATATTGGGTCCTCTCGATGGGGCATATACATCGGACTCCACATTTACCTTATGTGGTGTTATGTCGGTTATTAGTAGATCCCTTACAGTCAGAATCTATTGCATTGACCATGTTATCCGTTATAGTCAGATTTCAATGTCAGCATGTTATAAACCACGTTATTGCATTCAATCATTTCATGTTCATTATTTTCAGTATAGTATCATGTTTATCTCATATCATTGCGCAGTTATATACTTTGTTCAATTATGTATGTTGTTCAACTTTATTCTATCCTGCATGCTCAATACTTTTCAAGTACTGACACTTACTTTGTGCTACATCTTCTCGTGATATAGGTTCAGGTTCTCCACTTCAAGATCATGCATAGATCGGTTCCTGATCTTCAGCTCAGCAACATCAGTGGTGAGTCCTCATTCTCCGTGGACGACATACTTATTTCCTTTGCTTTTAGTCTTAGTTTCAGTTTTTGCTAGATTTAGCTGGGGCATGTCCCAGCAATTCTAGTCAGTTAGAGGCTATTTTCAGACATAGTTAGTTTCATCTTTAGCACTTGAATTTGACCTTTTAGCATTTGTTAAACTCTCAATTTTTATATATATTCAGATAGTATATTTGTATTCCCCATCATTTCAGTTTAAATGATGACTTAGCTTCTGCACAATATTTCTTTACTTTCGTTTACTTTAGCATGCTTATGATATGCCAGCCGGGT
>NW_006241820.1:0-1189 GCF_000226075.1 Solanum tuberosum
TAAGTTTAGGGTTTACAAATATTTAGGATTTAGGATTCAGATCTTAGGTTTTTGAGGTGTAGGGTTTAGTGTTTCTTAGGGGTTTGAGTTTAGGATTTGGGTTTTGGATTCAGAGTTTAGGGCTTAGAGTTTTTTTAGGTTTAAGGATTTACGTTAAGGCTTTTATCTCGATTTTTAGAGCTTAGGGATTTGGGTTTTTCGATTAAGGTTTTCTAGGGTTTTATAGGTTTAGGCTTTAGGGCTTAGGGTTTTTTTTCTTCTATTTTTTAGGATTTAGTATATACAATTTAGGGTTTATAGCTTAGAGTTTTTAGGTTTAGGGGTTTTACGGTTTTAAAGGTTAAGTGTTTTTTAGGGTTTGGGGATTAGGATTTTTTTTGTGTGTTTTTTTGTTTAGGGTGTACAAATTTTTAGGATGTAGTGTTTAGGGCTAAGAGTATTGTAGGGCTTTTAATGTGTTTTAAGGTTTCTTTTAGGATTTATAGTATTTAGGGTTTCTTAAGGTTTAGGAAATAAGGTTTCTTAGGAATTTAGGTTTAGGATTTAGCGTTTTAGGTTAGGGTTTAGGGTTTAGGGCTTTTGGTTTTTTTTTAGGATTAGGGATTTCGGTTAAGGGTTTTATCTTGGATTATATGGTTTAGTTCTTTGAGTTTTGAAGTTAAGGTTTTAATCTAAGTTCTTAGGGTTTACTCTTAGAGTTGTTTTAGGTTTAATATTTAGGGTTTTAGGTTAGGGTTTAGGGATTAGGGCTTAGGAATTTTTTTATGGTCTTAGGGTTTTATGTTAAGGGTTTTATCTAGGGTTTTACGGTTTAGGGCTTTGGATTTTTTAGGTTTTGGATTCTTAGGGTTTCGGGATTACGTTTTTTTGTCTTTTTAGGATTTAACATATACGATTTAAGGCTTAATAGGGTTTAGAGCTTAGAGTTTTTCTAATTAAGGGGTTTTTGGGTTTTAGTGTTTTTAAGTATTAAGTGTTTCTTAAGGTTTAGGGTTTACACTTAGGGTTTTTTGTGTTTATAAGTTTAAGGTTTACAGATATTTAGGATATAGGGTTTAAATCTTAGGTTTTGTAGGTGTTTTAAATGGTTTTTAGGGGTTTTATAGGGTTAGTACGATTTAGGGTTTAGTGTGTCTTAGGAGTTTGTGTTTATGATTTGGGTTTTCCATTCAGGGATTAAGTCTTAGGG
>NW_006241821.1:0-1188 GCF_000226075.1 Solanum tuberosum
TAAACATCTTTAAGCCTTTATTTAACATTAGTTCATATTGTAGGCTTTAGGGACTGAATCCTCCATATCATATAGCTCAAAGGTTTTTAAGATGAGAATGACCTTTCATCATAGATCCTACCTTATGTGAGAATGACCTTTCACATAATCATACCATATTCATAACATAGTCTAGTTTAGAGTACAATTGAGGAAACCTTTCAAGAGACTCACTTTCACTAGATTATCATAAACCTTATTCATTCATTCATGTGTGTGTACATATGTGAGAAAGCCTTTCACATAAAACCTTTATACAACACATATTCATACCTTACTAATCATACACTTTGCATGCATAATAAGATGTAAGATTGCATATAAGAGTTCACCTTTCAATAGACACCATAACACATCATATTCATAGGTATACACGTAGAGTGTGTGTTTGCATATTGGTCCTCATAGTGACATATTAGCAACAACATTGATATTGAGTGTTCTTCCCTTAAAGGGATCACAATACATTCACTCTCTAGAGCTGAATGTGTGGGAGAAGGACTAGGATTCACTATCTCGAGCTGAAACCATATCGACCCAATACCACCGGCTATCAATTTAGTAGTCTTAGTTTTATGACCTCTCTCTCGAGCAAGCCGAAAACACTAAGAGGAAATCGTATTTGCAACTACAACTCCATTAAGTTCATACACAACTACTTAACGAAATCACATTTAAACTACAAATAAACCATCAACAAGCAAGACCCAACGAATAATCTAACACATATTCACATAATGACTTCCCAAGAATTGGGGTTTTAGATAGACATGAAAAACAGATAAAAATCGATACCAAAAGGTGTTACCTGTAACGACCTGAGAGCACCCCCTAGTCGTTACCGGCGTATTCGACCTCTCAGAGGTCTTATACAAGCCCTTAGGATTCGTCATAGCATTTATCATAGAAAATAAGCGGAAAATTTAAAACTTTTTCATCATATAACACAAGACTTAAATGTCACCTCATTTAAACCTTTAATACAAAATCGAAGTACTACGTCTCAAGGTAGCCATCTTAAAAACATGACTACAACACAAGAGGGACACAACCCTTACAATACAAAAGAAACTACTATCTAGTACATTGAACTTAACGAAACTCTTTAACATAAATGTCCTTAAATCTTTAAGGACACACCCGAATTTG
>NW_006241822.1:0-1187 GCF_000226075.1 Solanum tuberosum
TCATTTTCTGGCCCACACAAAAAATGGGCTAGCCCGGTCTGGCCGTTAAATTTCAAAGCCTATATGAGTTAGCTCGAATGGGGTTGGTCATCCCATATTGATATCTCTACCAAAAAGCGACGCACTAAAAGACGTCGTGTGTCGCTTTTTTTAAATAGTAATTAATAAATTAAAATTCATTAAAAACGACAAACTACGTCGTTATTATTTAAGTTAAAAATAATTATTTTTAATTAAAAGCGACGGATGTTGTCTCTACCTATATAAAATAAATATATATATATATATATATGGCGCAAAAATCTGCCAAAAAGTGAGAGAGATAGAGTTTTTGTCCGTCGCATTTTGTAAAAAAAATTAAAAATTATAAAACAACGACGGACAGCGTGGCATATTGCGTCACTTTTTGGAGCAACGTCATCTGTCGCTTTTCTATCTGTCCTTTTTAGGTAGATTTTTAGTAGAGTTTGGTCTAATGAATTATTCATAAATTAATCATTAATCAAATATACATTAATTAGGTTTTATGTATTGTAAACGTTTACTATGATAGTAAAATTAGTTAGTTATTGAAAAAAATGTATTAATTAGGTTTGGTTTCAAATCGATTACCAATTCAATATGAGTATCTCAATAAAGATGTACCATAATTGGCTGACTGAATTCAATAGTTCCTCGAGAAAAATGAATCCAACTCCATTCTATTTGTGTAGCATTAATGTAGTACCCGAAAAATGTCGGAGAATAAATTTATTATTTATTTGCTCACTCATATGTCATTCGGCAAGGAAAGTCTTGCCGCAACGATAAAGTTATTTTTGTGTAATTTAAAGGTCACATATTCAAGTTGTGGAAGCAATCTTTAATGCATGCAACGGTAGAGTATCACATTTGCATCTTGATATTGTTTTCATTTTGAAATATTTTTACCTTTTTCAATCTTAATATTAGCACTCCTGAGGTAATATTAATTTTTGAAGAATTTCTTGAAAATGCTATCTCCGAGATCCAAATGAGCTTTCGTGCTTTAAAAATAAAAAGGTTGTCTTTTGATATAAAACTCGATATTTTTTCATAATATTTAGTATTGTTAATTTAGTATATGTGTTTTCCATGTGACGTCAATAATAAAACTGTTAAAAAAATAAAATTTGACGTTAAAATAAATGTTATAGTTAAACATTGTA
>NW_006241823.1:0-1187 GCF_000226075.1 Solanum tuberosum
TATATATATATATATATAGAGAGAGAGAGAGAGAATAAATAAATAATATACTAATTTTGATACATGTGCCTTGCACGTGAATATCAAATCACGTAGTACACTATTTTAAAAAATATTTTCAACATTATTAAACAAAAATTTAAGTAAACAATTATAAATTAAATAATAAAGAATAAGTTTGTATGAATAATAGATGTAAATATTCTTACGATTAATAAATGTGTGCGTATTGAAAGTTGTGAAATAAATATCCCAAAGCATTTATATTTATTTGTAATATAAAGCTTAGATATTTAGTTTTATTCAGTCATTTCGTGTAGGCTATATTACATATTCGTACATTCAATGTACTAAAGTTATTTTTCGCGCCCCGAAACTACCCCCAGGGAGTAAACACGAGACCTAGGATCACGAGTGTAACACCCAGACTTTCCAAAATGTCTAAATTAACTCGTATCTTCATGGAAAGACAAGGAGGGTGAGTAATAAATTAAAAATGATGTGGTATGTCATATTTTAAGTGTTAAAGGGTTGTATTTCTAGTTTTGAAGTTAAGTAAGTGGCAAAATAAAAGTTGGCGAAAGTTATCGTACGTTCCTTTTTAAAGATTTGTCTAAAATTTGGGTCAAATATCTTGGATGTTTTCTCCCAATATATAAAGAGTTAGAAGGCCTATTACACATTAAATCGAAGGCCTACGAGTCTAGTTTCCAACGCACAAAACTCCGTATCAAACCGACATCAGAGAAAAAAGTTATTAGGGTTTTACTAGGGACTGTCGGGGCAGAATCCGGGTCGGATAAAATATATGGTATGTCGGCTTATTTAACGTTTGAAGCCATGAAAACATTCCATTTGAGTTCCAAACTAGAGAGAAAGCTTAAGAGAGGGTTCCTATGGAGTTCTAGCATGATGAAGGTTAGTTTTTGACGATTTCTACCATTAAACATTGCCCCCCGTGCCTAGAAACGAAATCCCTACACGTGACAATCGTTTTCCCCTTCTATTAGCTGCGTTTGGAGCTGGTTTTTGAAGATATAAATTTGTAATTATTGGTGTTTCTTCAAGGTTTTAACTTGGTTAACTAAGGTAATCATCTCGGGACTCTTTTATGATTGTTTTTATGAATTTCTACGGACGTTTCGACAAGTTGGGGCAATATGGCAAATCTACCGATTTAAGATTAA
>NW_006241824.1:0-1187 GCF_000226075.1 Solanum tuberosum
GAGGCTGTTCTTCATGCAGCAAGTGGGTGTCCGAGAGAAATGCATTTGAAATGGGGTGAGTTGCTCGAGAGAGAGCTTATCCCCCTTAAAGTCTAGCCTAGTCACAATTACTCTATGAATCTTCTATCGAAAGCATATACCCAATAATCTAGCTTAACCCTTATTCCCGTCACATCCCAAGGATCCCCTCTCATTACTTAGAAATCCTTGTTTATTTGTTGTTTACCTTACTTGTGACCAAAACCCCTAAATTGTTAATTGACACTCTTGTCGTCCCCTTTAATTTACAATGTTTTACTCATTAATATCTTTAGCTACGACTAGTTGGTAACTAAGTTTTATTTTCTATTAATTCTCAAAATCACTCTCTTGGGATCGATCCCAACCCTTGGTTGGGTTACTAAACTATTGTACGATCGTAGACACTTGCATCTGAAGTTGTGCCTTGATTACGCAAACATCAGCTGCCAGAACTGTCCTATACTTTCTCGGGGTATAGAACCTCTCAACTAAGTGGATCCACTAGTCTATGCTCAAAAGCATTATGGAATCATCTAAAAAGTATGACCCTTTCTACCCACGTTGGCTACATGGTTTATAGGGGTCTGTGAGTTATCTGAACTCTCCCCCATATCGGTGCTCAATACTACTCCCAAAATATACTAGCTCATATGTTTAAAAACATAACTTTTTCTGTGGTTTGAGATTATTACTTAAAAATCTTTCTCTTAAAAGAGATGGTACTCAAACTGCTCAAAACTCTTTTGGAAATCTCAGTTTCCTCTCATCTTAAATGTAAAAACATTTACTCTTGGGAATACTTAGTTCCCATATATCATTTTAAAGAAAATGAATTCAACTTTGCTCTTTCTCAAAACATTTCAAAATCATATCATAATATGATCCTTAATGACTCGGGAAGTCATACTGCATAAGCATTGATGGTATATCTAGATACCATACTACTCATTCATTGATGGCATACTCGATTGTCATACTAATCATGTTTTAGAAAACTCTTTTCTCAAAACTCATCTTTACTTTCTCAAAACTCAGTTTAAGAACTTAAGTGTTGGCTTTAAAATGCTTTTTAAAATTTATAAATCAAATCATAGGGTTCATGAGGAATTAGAACATGAACGACTCAACTCAGGAATCATAATAGCAATAAAGAACCTCATTACTCA
>NW_006241825.1:0-1186 GCF_000226075.1 Solanum tuberosum
CATGACTTCTTCCCGCGATGCATGAATCTTTCTCTTGTAATGCACGAATCTCTTTTCTCGCGGTGCATGACTTCTTCCCGCGATGCATGAATCTTTCTCTTGCAATGCATGATTTCTTTTGATGACGCCGTCCCCGGTACCGAACGAAGATAATGTTTCACCGAACAACATAAGTGATCTTCTGGGGTATTTTGGGTGGCGGTATCGCCTTAATCGACAATATAAATAAAAATGACCCTCGGAGTAGTGGTATCATCTCATTTGACAATACGATATAAATGACTCTCCGGTAGTGGTATCGTCTCATTCGACAATACAATATAAATAACCTTCAGGGTAAGAATGTTATCATATCTGATAATATAATGCAGATAAATATCTTCCAAGTATCTTTAGTTGCTGGAAAATAGTAATATTTCTCTCTTCAAGGTTTTCATTTGTCCCATCTCTGAACATAATTGCATGTTCATTACGAACCTTGCTTTGCTGAGAATTTGAATAAAGTAATGCTACTCATATTCCAAATTCTTAGTATAAGAAGCATAAAATATTTCCTGCACCCACAGAAAAGTTGTCAGTTTGGGGAGCTCTTCGCCCTTTTG
Organism: Solanum tuberosum; assembly: GCF_000226075.1. Lineage (NCBI taxonomy): Eukaryota > Viridiplantae > Streptophyta > Magnoliopsida > Solanales > Solanaceae > Solanum > Solanum tuberosum. Next base: position 603 of record NW_006241825.1, read on the forward strand.
ACTTCTTCATATTCATTGAATGGAGGAATATGTTAATTTTGAGGTAAATCTATAAGCCTGTATCCACAGAAAAATTGTTAGTTTTAAGAGTGAACTGATCTGTGTCGATCTCTTCGATTGTCGGCTCCTTGTTTTGCTATCTCCGATTGATTTCTCCGATCTCCCGCTTCTTGATAGATAAGACAAAACATTTTTATGCAAAATAATTGAAACACGGAGGAAAAGTTTTAAGGAAAATGGATTTTCAAAAGTAGTATTTGGAAAAAGTCACTGCCAAGTGTCGTGTCAAGTTGAGCTTAATGAACACCATTTGGAGGTGAGATCTCAAGGTCTATCTGATCACTTGCTGAAAGTATTCAAAGTTGGTCTAAACTGCCAATAAACCCCGTTGAAATTTTGAGACCGTCCTCAAAATTTCTGTCCCAGTTAATTGTTTCGGCGTATCTTTAACCGTTGATGATAAAATCACGAAATTTTTGAGATCCTCCCAAAAATTATATCCCAGTTGCAATTCTCAGAGCAACTTCAGTCTTGGTTTGCTGAAGAGGTCTTTCTTTTGAGAATTTTTGAGTTCCTCTCAAAAA
>NW_006241826.1:0-1186 GCF_000226075.1 Solanum tuberosum
GTGGTCCCTAAAATACATTTAGGGACCATATATCTGGTACCTATTCTCTTATTGAAATTGAAATTATGGTTGTTAAATCATTTTGTGACTAGTTTCTAACTGGTCCTTATATCATTTTGGGATGACTTCTAGGTGGTCCATAATAATTTTGCGACCAATTTGAAGCTAGTCTGTAAATCAGGTTGAGACCAGTTTGTAGCCGGTCTATAAATCAATTTATGAGAATTTTAAGCTGGTTCCTATATCATTTTGGGACCATTTTGAAGGTGGTCCATAAATCATTTCGCAACCATTACAGATTTCCTAACTCAAAAAAGGATTTTAAGGACTAGCAATCTAGTCCTTAAATCACATTGCATTTGCTACACAACCTGTCGCTTTCATATATAATATATAATGTAATTACAAAATAAGGTGAGCATAAGTCATCACACTATACAACAATGAGGTAAGCTAGTAACAATATTGTGATCATGAACCCTTAGCAAAAAAATCATATACTATCCTTAAACTATAATCCAAAAGTTGCCTTCACCTTCCCAGTAAAAAATGGTCAATCTACATGTTTTAACATCACCTTTTTGCAAATTTCAGCATCCAAAATCTGTGAAAGAAATAAAACTTTCATTTAGAAGACCTATATATAAAAATAAACAGAAAGATGTGTGATTAAAATCAAATAACAATTTCTAAATAAACTGAAGGAGTATTACTCTATTGCATAAAATATGTGCATGTCATTTTGTTAACTAAATCAATCCTAACTCTAGTCATTTTCAGTAAGTACTTGATTGGGGACAACCTTTCTGGACAGCATCTCTTAAAAACAGAGTGCTTCCCTAAATCTATTGCAGTGTATAGAGCCCACAATCATAGCAGTCCAAGAAATGAGATTCTTGTAAGGCATGTCTTCAAAAACTTTCAGGCATTATCCCAAAATCCACATTTAGCATACATATCAACAAGAACACTACCAATGTAAACATCCCTAGAAACCCTCCCTGGCTCGACATAGAAACCATGAAGATACTTCCCAAACCAAACACATCTTAACGTTCCAGCAGGAGAAAGAGCTGCTACAACAACCACTTCATCTACCTTAACTTGTGCTCCTCTCATCTCCAGGAAAAGTTTCAAAGCTCTAATTTGTAGAGCGTTCCGGGCATACCCATCAATCAAAGCAGTA
>NW_006241827.1:0-1185 GCF_000226075.1 Solanum tuberosum
TCAAATTATTTCATGGATTGGATTGGATTTTACTTGATTGTCTACGATTCCATTGCGTGTGCTCGGGGTAGAATTCTTGAGGCTTCCAAGCTTATTCTAAGCAACATTGTGGCAATAACTTAAAATGAAGTTTCAGTGTGAGACCAACTTTTCATCGAGAATACCTCGATTAGAAGTTTCGACATCTCACCTAAGTTAAAAAAAAGTTATGTTTGGTGGGGTATAGTTTTTTTGTGTGTACGGGGTTCCGAATGAATCTCGAGTACCCCATCAGGGATTTTGAACTTTGGGGAATCAACTGATGTGCATAATCTAGTGCAACCTCCATTTACCCTTCGTGTTTGCGCGCCTCAGGCCACATATGTTGTGATTGATAGTCTTGGTGTCTTCTAGAGCTGTCAAAATGGGTTGGCCCAACCCAATCCAACCCAACCCTAACGGGCCTAGAGAGTTAAATGGGTTGGAACGGGATGACCCTTTTAATTAAAGGGCCTATAAAATAGCAGCCCAACCCAGCCCTAAGCGGGCCACGAGTTGGGATGGGTTGCCCCTTTAACCAAAAAATGGACAATATTTTCCTCTTAGAAAGATTAGAAAGAATACGAACGTTGATGAATTACACACACTTCAGTGAATATTAACAAAACAAATACATAATAGCCAAGATACAACATTCATAAGTTTCATCCGAGCAAAAAACATTATATGATCACAATTTTCATAAATAAGACAATAAAGGAAAGGTGAAAAATTAGGCATAAAAACAAAAGTAAAAGAGATCAAAGATTCATATTTATAAAGGAGTAATGGACTTGGGCTAATAAGAAAATTTAGTGGGCTAATGATCCTAAAATGTAAAAGATATCTAAAAAATATAGTCTTGATTGTATATTGATATTTTAAAAATATTTATTAACAAAATCTTAACAAGTAAAACACTACTTAAAATATATATAATAAATATTTTAAAATTCACATCCCGCGGACTGGCCTCTAAGGCTTGCAGGTTGGGCCTACGAGGCTAGCGGCCCAAATGAGGCTGGGCTAAAAAGCCTCGTTCCTAAATGGGCTGGAAAAAATTGAGCCCAACCCCATTTAATTCAAGGGATATTCGGAGACCGAGGGTGAGCTTATGACATCCTAGATCAGCCTATTTTCTTTGGTTTATAGTTTTAACTAGTATTT
>NW_006241828.1:0-1185 GCF_000226075.1 Solanum tuberosum
CGCAACTACTGTTCACGAGCTAAAATCTAGAGCTACATGACTCCAAATCACCCTCTCTCAGTTCCTAATCAAAGATTAAGTTGAAAGGAACAAGTTGTCCAAAAATTAGCTCAATCGGACAAGAAACGAAGCGAAAATCACGAGTTGAAATTGGCTACTAGGGCTTGTGCGAAAATCTACACTTTCTCACTTTTCTCTCTATATGACTGCTTTCAATCTCTTGTGATTCTTTCAAATAAGACCTAAAAGAAAGTCTTACATATGCACCATAATATTGGGCCTATGGGCAAAAGTGGGCTAGTCATATTGGGCTTAAATTTATCCACAAAGGAAAGGAATGAAGACTCAAAACCTTTGGACTTTTATTTATCCACATAAGAAGGGAAAAGGCCCAAAACCCAACATTTTGTGCTACAACACCATCATATTGTACAATATCATATAAACGTGGTATAAATAGATCAAATGCATAAACTAACCATCTTACGCGAGTTTTATAAAGATTAATGACGAAACACACTAAGAAATCAACTTGGAACATGAATGCATTATATATGAATTTTAAGGAAAAGAGAACCAATTAGATACATTACAAAAGCAACATTAGTGCTTTTAATTTTATTCATACAATATTATTAGCTTTAAATTTAAAGATGTCTTCTCTTTCCCAACAAAAGTAAGTAATTTAAGTTGTTTATGCTTAATATTCCCTTGTCGATATTTTAGAAAGAGGAACCATCAAGGCATATCCATTCACCAACGAACATTTTTTCACAATTGAGATTGCTATTGAAAGGTGTAAAGTCCTTAGCGGTCACACTAAATTGTTAAATAATGCTGAAGCATGTGTCTCCAATATTTTGCACCATAAATCTTACTGCATGTCAGACCAGAATTCGTCTCAATTCCAGCTGCGACCATCAAGAAAATAATTATTGAGAAATAAATTAAATACTAAAAATAGTCTACATATTTATAGGTTGAAATTTAGGCATAATATATAAATGTGTCATTTAACTTTGTCTTATTTCACATTTATGCCCTCCAACTTTAGCTAGCGTTTTGACCATTAGCTTTCCAAATATTCTTGGCAAATATTATTTAGGTGAAATTTCACCATGTGTTTGGCCATAGTATTTGAGAAACGTATTTTACTTTTTTAGAAAAATATGATTTATACCCATA
>NW_006241829.1:0-1184 GCF_000226075.1 Solanum tuberosum
GAATATATACCCAATTTGGCAGAAAATCTAAAACCTTGCACAAAAAACTAAAGAAAGATGTAGAATATTATTTTGACAAAAAGATCAAAACAGATTCAAAAATAAAACTATTATGTAAGAATTTACCCAAATTATATTTTCCAGATGAAAATAAAATATTTACATATATAGTAGAATCAGATGCAAGTTAAATGAGTTATGAAGGAGTATTAAAATACAAATATGATAAAGAAAAAATAGAGCATCATTGTAGATATTACTCGGGAACATTTACAAATCCCGAAATAAAACGGGAAATAAATAGAAAAGAATTATATTCCCTATAGAAATGCTTATTAGCTTTTGAACCATACATCGTCTATAACAAGTTCATTGTAAGGACAGATAATACGCAGGTAAAATGGTGGATCACACGGAAGATACAGGACTTAGTAACAACAAAAGAAATACGAAGACTAGTACTAAACATACAAGATTTTTCATTTATAATAGAAGTCATATGTACTAACAAAAATGTCATTGCAGATTACATTTCAAGACAAAGCTACACAGACGGATCTAGATAAAGAAAATGCTATTGAAAAGACACTCAATACTATGACACTACTTTGTACAAAAGTAGACAGCTTTGAAAAAGAGCTACAACAAATGAAAAGTCAGCAGCATGACTATAAACATACGGAGCTAAGTCGACAGAAATACTTGAAAATTACGGAGCTAGAAGGTGACGATGGGAAACACCGAAAAACACAAACTATGCCATTCTATAAGAAGCGGACCCCCCCCCCCCAAATTGGCATCACGGCTAAGTAGTTAAAATTAATAAAAATGGATAATAAAGAAAATCATAGATATGAATTAATTAGAACAGTAATAACAAAACGACAAGAATTAAAATACAAACAACAAAGGCTTCAATACAATATTTAGAACATTGGTGATCCGGATATTTGTGTCCAATAGTTTTACAATATCTTGTCATTATTTCTGATGAGATAAAGTTCTTCCTTATAGCTCTTGTAGTTGGCTGTTGCTCAGGTTTTAGCAGACTTAGTGCCCATTGCCTGAGTTCTTCCATATCTGCTGCTCTAATTTCTCGACAATTTGAATATATCATCGTTTGCTCTCTTGAATAGTAACTCCATATTGAATTTTTATTTAAATAATTAGATGTTAACTCATTT
>NW_006241830.1:0-1183 GCF_000226075.1 Solanum tuberosum
GCCACCAACTACCACCATTTATTTTTTGCTCACCACCACCACCGCTGCCACCTCCTCCGCCATTACTATCAACCACTACCATTATTGTGATCAATCTCTACTACCAGTCACTTCCACCATCATAACTAGCACCGCCTTCAACTAACACAAACACATCACCAACCACCACACATTCTTCAGCAATCAGCATCAACACTGTCAACTACTAAAATCAACCAACTTCATCATTATAACCACCAACGCCACTACCAATTGTCACCATAACACCAACCACCTGTAGAGCCACAACTATCATCACCATCATTACTAGCCACTAACAACAACTATTACTATTACAAGTTCACCGCCACCACTACAAACTATCTCTACCATCACTAGTAAGTGTAAGTGTTTTATTTTCTTAAAATCAAATAATAATTTTATTTTATTAATTCTTTTTTAATATTTAATTAATTTTTACTTGGATTGTATATTTATTATGTACATATAAATAATGTATATTCAGATGCTGAAAAACAAACAATCCTAATTATACGGCGTTCAGATCCAGTAACATCTTAATCATTCAAATGTGCAATCATATTCAGAAGTTTAAATCTTAACGAGAACAAATGAAGCCTAAAATGAATAGGAAAGGAGAGTGGGGATCTCCATGTCTCAAGCCCTTTTCAGAGTAAACCACCCCACCCCACCCCCACCTCCACCCTCCATAGTTTTAATGCAAAAATCTATTCATTTAAGCCATTTGTCCCCAAACCCCATCTGCCTTGAGATGCTCTAAAGGAATCCCTAGTTTACATGATCATAGTTTTTTCCAAGACAAGTTTGCACATGATGCCTACTTCCTCACCTCTCATTCTGGTATCCACACATTCTGTTGTTATTAAAGCATTCATAATCTGCCTGCCTTTTAGGAATACCATCTAATGCTTGTTCACCAATTTACTTATCACTTGTTTCATTCTTTCCGCTAGCACTTTGGCAATGATTTTGTAAATTCCACTAATGAGATTTCTAGGTCCGAAATCCCTCAAGAATAACACACATTTTTTTAGGGATTAGAGCCACATATGCAGCCAAATCCCTAATGCATCTAGCGAGCCTATCTCACATACTATTTGCATCTCCACTACACCCCAACCCCCCACCCGTCCGCCACCAACTTCTCCCTCATTTCCTGGGA
>NW_006241831.1:0-1183 GCF_000226075.1 Solanum tuberosum
TTGCCCAATAAAGCTCCAATTTTTTACCACTCTTCTCTCTGCTTCCGAATGTATTTTTATGGACTTTATAACTAATATTCTATATGCTTTAGTCCAGAAATTTTCAACTAAAAACTATCTCCTTTCAAGATTATTTTTTTTTCCTCCAAAAAAATAAATCACCCCCCCCCCCTCTTCAAGAACTTAATGGCCACCTTTATAGAATGGGAACTAGGGTAGAAATTTGGGGGGAAAAGATGAAAATCCGGATGGAGAGGGGCCAATTCGAAATTCAAATCCTCAAAAAACTTACACCATTTGGAATAAACACCTTTTCTCCGAAAAATCGCCCCATTCCGGAAGAAGAAAGGGGAAGGACGCGTACTTTACAGATTGAGAGGGACATGAAGAAGGAGACAAAAAAAAAAGCAGTGTACTCTCTCTGTTCCTCGCTGCTTTCTGCCTGATCGTTGTGAACGTTGTTGTTAATCTGAAGGAGTTCTGGAAATTTTTAGGTTCTTTTAGAATTGGAAATGGGCCGGGTATGGGTTGAAAATGTGGGTTGGGTCAAAGGGGAAATTAAAGGGACGTGGGCTAGAGAATTTGAGTGGAAGTTAGGAATTGGAAGTGGGCCAGAGTTAATTGAAAAATGCAACTGTCTGTTGGCACTTTGGCATTATACGTATGTTGTTGTATAGTTGGAGAATTGGTAAAGAATAAGGGGTTGTGGGCTACTGATTAAGGGAAATTATACTTGGGCCATTGACAAACAAATAAATAGGAAAAAAAAGGACTCCAAATTACGGTCTTGCAAAAGGGTTGGAGAAATTGGTAAAGAATTAGAAGTAGAACCGATTGAAGTTAAAACTTAGCCGATTTGAATTTAATTGAAGAACTCGCCCAAAATATTTAAATAAGATGAATTAACATAAATTAAATAAAGAGCTTCTTACCTTCAACGAAATAAAATTGCAAACTAATTAATCTAAAATTATAATCACAACTTAAACACGCTTCTCGAATTAGCAAAATAAAACAATTAAGCTAATAAGCTAAATAACATAAAATTATAAATACACTTTAAACCCAATTACTTCAATTGAATATTTAAAAAAAATCTTTTTGAGACGATTTTGGAATTTTCTTGAAATATACTAATTATATGCCGAATTATATGAAATATAAGTATTGTCTAAAAATTATA
>NW_006241832.1:0-1183 GCF_000226075.1 Solanum tuberosum
ACTTACAATTCCAGCTCCAATAGAGTATTGTAGTGTCCTCTCAACCATCAACATATCCACTCTTCCCGAAAGATAAAGATAAGTCCGTAGCAGATCACCATGTCGATTTTCCTCAGCTGACCATGCGCGAGTCCAAATTGCCCATGGACATGGGCTGGATCCAGTCTCATCGCGTACTCCATCAAACGTATTAATCGCGGTCTGATAGGTAGGCAAATCATCCTCAATTAGCATATTACCCTCCAGCATAACAAAGTTGTTGGAATACTAACCCCCAGATTTGCCTAAGGAACATGTATATTCTATCTGTTTCTTTGCAGATTACAACAGTTACGTTATGTAAAGAAAATAAAGTAATGACACAATATTTTATCGCGGAAAACCCCGACTCATCAAGTGTAAAAACCACGACCTACACCTCTGTAGGATTTAACTCCACTTCATTAAACTCTGAGCCTCAAAAAAAGATTATAAGCCTATGTAACCTAATGAATTATAAACTCTAATTCCTAGACGCCAACACGAGGTGGTTTTGCGACGGTGTATGGTGGTTGTAGGGGAAGGTGAGGCCCGTAGAATCGATGGAATGTTGAATTGGGAGAAACTTATAGTCTGCATCATGACTAATACAAAGTTTAATTAAAGAGTGACCAATATTGTTTACAAGGAAATCTTATTTATATAGATGGATATATAATTTGTGCCTAATTCATAAATGACGCAGAGAAAAAAATGTATAGCTACTCTATAGTTTCCATGATTGTTTTGCAATTTAATTTGGGCAGGGAGCTTTAAAATCGGGTGAGATATATGGATCCTACTCAAAGAAAGGAGAATTGTTCAAATTTTATAATGAGATCTTCCTGTTCGCAACAAATTTCTGTAAGAGCTGAAAATTAAAATTAACTACAAGCAAAAATAAATAAAAGAAAATGTGATTTTTATTGATGAATATTGTGAGTACAATTTTGTTGTTCTCTTGATTCTTCTTTCAAAATGGATAAAAACGAATAATACTCATATTACCCATTAAAAGTGGATAGTTAAATAGATAAAATGGGTAAAAGATGCCCATTCATAAAAAAAATAAAATACTGATAAGGGGTGAGGTGGTAAAAAAAAGGGTTTTTTTATTTTAATTGTTTTTACATTTTTTTGGGATAAGAGTGGGGGGAGGGGAGTG
>NW_006241833.1:0-1183 GCF_000226075.1 Solanum tuberosum
TTGCTGGCACTGACTGTTCGGTCGCCTGTTCATTTGTTTGAGTTTTAGGCCCGTTTCCCTGATTTGGAGATTTTATAACTTGAAAAGTTGACTCTTGTCAACCTTCTTGGAAGACGTGCTCAGATGAAAATTCTGACAGTTAGGTTAGATTCGGAATATCGATTTTGGTCTAGAACGACCCTTTGTTCACTTCTCAAGGCTTCAGATGGCAGTTGTGGAATCTGGCTCAAAACGATACTGGCTCGAAGCGGTCTCCCAAAATGGAAATTCCGCCTTCACCGTTGAGTCAAAAATGTCATTTTCAATCAGATTCCATATATGGGTTGTATTTTTCCGACTCCGAACGAGTCCGGATCATCGAAATTTAAGTTTGAAGGGTAGTAGAATTCTAACGCGGCGGTGACGTCGCAGAGCCACGCGACGCCACGCGGCAGCGGCTTAAATCTGGAAATTTCCAGATTTCAACACGTGGCTCTGCCACATCACCACCGCGTTAAAATTCAACAACTCTTCAAACTTAAATTTCGATGTTCCGGACACGTTTGGAGTCGAAAAAACACCAACCAAATATGGAATCTAATTGGAAATGATATTTCGGACTCAACGATGAAGTCGGAATTTCCATTCAAGATCGCTTCGATGAAAAGTGGGTCCCACACCCAGTATCGTTTTGAGCCAAAATCGAATTTAGCTACTGCTAGGGTGATTTTTCGGAATGAATTGTTGTTGAATTTTGAAATGTGAGATCTTGATCATCTTAGGTCCGTTTTGTGTCATTCTTGAGGCTAACTTGTAGAGTTTTTTGCAAGGATCGTCGTGGTATAATATGTTTGGGTTGGAAGGGTCTCGTTTTTCCAGAAATGGGTGATCAAGGGGCTGCTAGTGTTAATTGTTGTGGCTGATTTGCGATGTTTTAGGCATCTGTTTGTACTAAATTTTGGTGTATTAGTTTAGTAAGGTATTTGGGACGTTTCCACGGATTCGTTTTCTAGATTCCAATTGTGGGCCCCACAATCCCGTTTTAGACCCGATTTTGGGTCAGTCTCCAAAAAATATAATTTTAGTGTCAATATAGTCGTAATGACGAGGTGATTAACCTTTTGTTAGTGGGGAATCATTTGGAGACCGTTCGGAGGGGAAAAGATCTGGTATCGTGAGTTGGAGCACGCGTGATCGATTTTCA
>NW_006241834.1:0-1182 GCF_000226075.1 Solanum tuberosum
AAGAAGAAGAAATCAGAAATTTTTGTAAGTAAAAAGTATGAAGAATAACTAGTATTTATAGCCAAGAGGAACTAGTTCCGAAAGGTTGCAACCTTTCAGAAACCACACGTCCATTACAGAAAGTTTGCAACCTTTCAAACGGTCATGGTTGTTCCTGAAAGTTGCAACCTTTCAGAACAGTCATCTCCAACGGTGGGAAATTCAAATAAAATGGGAAAGTAATTTAAATAAAATGGGTCATGCGGTTTCGAGTCGGGTTAATTAACTAATTAATTGAAACGGTTTTGGCCATTTAATTTTATTTATTTTATTAAATAAATAATTAAAACAAAACTTTGTCCATCTCTCGATAGACCATTTTCCAAAGCCGAAGCCGAGCCGAGCCGAGTGAGCGACGGCGACGGCGCGAGGGGGGTCCCTCTTTCCAAACCTTTTTAACAATTAATAGAAGTGTTTCTCTATTTAAACTCTTCTATTTTTCTTTCCACCACCGATGAGGGAGATATACCTTTTTACTAAAGCATAAGAGGACTTTTCAAGTTCCTCTCTTTTCATCTTCCCTCCATAAGGAATGCACGGACGAGTGTGTACTTTACAAGCAAAGATCAATTGCATCTGGATAAGTAGGTTTCCCCTTGGACTTTCCGTAGTGAACATATGTCGGATATACTCAGTCAATCGGTGGATGCGATATCTTTGAACCATCGAGCTTTGGTGTATACCTAGACAACCATATGTCACACAATTAACCCTTTACCGTTTATGGTTCTTACAGTTTTGTCGTTTCAGCCATGAACACCTCCTGGTTTTCATGAGTGTATAGAGAATAGGCTTTTGACATAAAATTCTATTTGAACCGGCTTACACTTCACACTCACATAGGTGATTTCTAACCGTGTCATCTCGTAGATACATTATTAGGTCAAATCTGCAAAAACTTAGCAAATCATTAAAAACTTTAAGCTTTATTTACTCATTAACAAGCCTTAAACCGTCAGTCACAACTTTGTTTTTCTCTTTGAATCTAGCTCTTGGGATCTCCAGGCTGCTAGATAGAGTTACCGCCATGCTGACTTGTCCTAAGCTGGAAACTCATTCCCTTAGATGATCTTTCAACTGCCTTTCTCACTAGGCCTTTCATTAGTTGATCTGACACATTATCGCTTGACTTCACATAGTCAA
>NW_006241835.1:0-1182 GCF_000226075.1 Solanum tuberosum
GAGTCACCAAAGTATTAGGTGACCCGACTCACACAGTAGCTTGATCCAACCCAGATAGGGTTTGGGGTTTGTAAAACTCGACGGTCTTGTCGAGTCGCCGATCAGCTCGGCGACCTTGATTTGTATCACTGTTTGGATCCCACATTAACTGGGGATTCTATAAAACTTGGTGAGGAAGGTGACTTCTCGGTGTGACGCCGAATGGTTCGGCGCTCACGACTAATGTCACCGAGTGGGTAAGAACTGGACGGTTTTTCAAGACAAGGTTTAAAATTTTCAATTTCCTACTCTCTACCTCATTTTCAAACTGTGCAAACTCACACCTAGTTTTATTTTCAATATCGCAGCATCTTTATTGTGTTTTTGGTTATAAAATTGTGCTTGGATCTGGATTGAGTTGCCGCCTAGCATCTTAGTAGCATCTTAATCAACAATCCAAGAGATGGCTAGACCAAAAGTAGTTGAAAGAGATACGCCACCCCGACAAACAAGAGCAAAAAATTTCAGAAAAAATACAAAGGCAATAGATTCTCTCAAAATGGATAATGAGGGCAAAAAGCCCCGTACAAGAAAGAGAACAAATCCCGGAGACCCAACTATTCCATCGTGGAGACGTGGATTCTTTACAACTATCCACTCCTTTTTGGCGGCTCATGACTTGGACAATCTCAGTAAGTCAGTTGCCACTGAATCTTCTAAAGAGGCTCCGGGGACCAATATCAAATTCCAAGCTGACACATCGAGCATTGATGCCCTGACAGATGGAGAGACTGCATAGACAGGATTCCTCTTTACCTACCTCTCTGTCTCATATGCTTTTACTTTTGGATACTTTTATTTGCATTTGAGGACAAATGATTTTGTTTGTGGTGGGGTGAGCCCCACACCTTTTGTGTGCTACTTTTGTTTGTGTTTCATGTATATAATTGGGTTGCTCTATTTAAGCTCTGTTTAAAATTGTGTTAATACTGCTTTTCTGTGGATGTTTGAGCTTGTGGATCCTTTTATTTTTAAATTGCAAAATGATTTTGACCCTTTTGATTTTTTTTTTAATTTTTCCCACATTTTTGCCACCCTTTATAAGCTATTGCATGTGGCTGTTCCTTGGCAAATTTGAGTCTCGAATTCGATCAATACCGATGACTTGAATAGTGCTTACAATCGAACGAACATGAATGTACG
>NW_006241836.1:0-1181 GCF_000226075.1 Solanum tuberosum
ATGCAGAATAGAAGAGCTGGGACTTAGCAATGAAACAATAACTAACAATGAGAAGAAAAAAAAAAGAAGTTAAGCTGAAACTAGCTAATTACGGCTAGGGTATATTCCATTGCTAATGTTAATAAGAAGAACATTACAATATATAGTACCTTAACCCTAGATGACTCACTATCCTCCTCCTCCTTAAGAGATAAGGAACATACAGTACTATTTCTGCAGGAAAAGTAAAAGGACTAGATAGGGACCTTTCTAACAATTATGGGGTCCAAAGTGTAAATAACATAACTTAAGGGAAAAGCAATAAAGGGACAAACAGTCTAACCAACATAACGGCTAGGTACCACTAAGCAAGCCTAAGGTACACCCCTCGACAGCCTCCATCTCCTTGCTTGGACTCTCATCCACCTCAATCTGCATCACTAGCTAGCGTAGGTCTGAGGAAGGGGCGTGGGCGACCATGGAGGAGAAGAGCCTGAGTTTTTCTCTGAAGATGAAGAGGCGTTGATTTGATTTCTTTGGAGAAGACAAGGGTGAACGTGATTTTGGGAAGAGTAGGGCGGTGTAGGGGTCTAAAAGTCTTAGGTTTGATTTCGTCCATCCGATCGTTTGATCGGACGGTTAATAAAATAAAGGGTTTTTTAAAAAATAATTAATAATATATATAAATAAATAAATAAATATATATATATATATTAAGAAAGATAAATTAATTAAAGCTTTTGGATTAAATCGGATGGTTGAGATCGAATATGAAGAAGCACAATTCATGTACCTCTTATGTGGCATGCGTGGATTGGCCGAATTAAAAGATGGTGAATGACTGGTTAGACATAGTAGTCTGTTTATACGGTTGTATTTTAAGATAGACCCAATCTCTAACCTGTAATTGCTTGTCACTTCTCCCTTTATTGGCCAAAGATTGCATTCTTTGTTGAGCTATATGCAAGTGAAATCTGAGCAATTGGATCTTGAGCTCCCTGGTGACCAGACTTCTATCTACTTCTTCATCAATAGAGTCACCAGCCATGTAGGGCAAATGTATGGGTGGGGGCTGCCCATATAATGCTTCATATGGAGTGGTCTGGATAGCAGAGTGGAATGTGGTATTGTACCACTATTCTGCCATGGGCAAATAAAGGGACCAGTCTTTTTGGCTGTCACTACAATAACATCTAAGGTAG
>NW_006241837.1:0-1181 GCF_000226075.1 Solanum tuberosum
CTCCTATGCTGCCTGGGTTATTCAATGCACTCCCATCAGTATTTAATTTAACCCATCTGGTTGGAGGCTTAGTCCAGCTGACAGCAGTGACTTTGGTGTTATGAGTACATTTTTCAATGAATGTACATAGCTTGTTCCATCCCATCGGCCAAGATATATATGGGAAGGCTGTACGCAGAAGTTTGAAGGTGTCCAAAATTACTAAGTGCTTTACTCTTGCAATGTTGGATTGATTGCCTCCGTATTTTTTAGCACATCTATTCTTCCACAAACTCCAACAAATAAAGATTGGAGTGGATTGTAGAATTAGCTTATGTGCATCATTGTCGTGAGAAGAATTCCACCACCTCATGATCATGTTTCTAAGTGGCAGCAAATCAGTTGGCATGCCTAAAGAAACAGCAAAATATTTCCAAACAGCCCTTGCGAAGTTCCCTGTGTTAAAAATGTGTTCTATGGTATCTTCACCAGGTGAGTGGCAGCAGTAGCAGTCACTTGGTTCGATTCCAAAAGCTGAAAGCTTTTCATTAGTAGGGAGTTTGCCTCTTATTGTTCTCCACAGCAAGAAGGAACATTTGAAAGGAATGTGCCGATTCCAGGTGTAAGAGTTAATCTTGGTTTTGGTTCTTTTTTCTCTTATAATATCCCAGGCAGTAGAGACAGTAAAGAGGCCATTTGAATTAAGACTCCATACTGCCTGGTCTGTGCTGGTTTGCTGTAGCTGTATCTGCTTGGACAGGATTGTATGTAGATGACTTTGAGGAGCACTTCTGATCAGTTTGTCGACATTCCATTGCCCATTAGTCGTAAAATCTGCGATAGTTTCATTGTCAAATCTGTGACTAGTGGTAGTGAAATGAGCCAATGGTCCCACTCCTAACCAATTATCCCACCAAAAAGAGCAAGAACCATTGTTAATCTTCCATTGGATGTGATCTTCCACCTTAAGTTTGTTTTGCATGAGTACCTTCCATGCTTGAGATTCTCCCGTATCCCATTTTTTGCTTATGGGATTAGATCTTTGGCAATATTTAGCTTTAAGAAATTCTCCCCAAAGAGTATGCTTGGTTCTAAATGTCCACCAATGTTTGAATTGGAATGCTTTACATACATCACTCATTTGTCTTACTCCAATTCCTCCTTCATCATATGGAAAGCTGAGATTTTTCCATGACGACCAA